>NC_090330.1:58967586-59267586 GCF_035084215.1 Heptranchias perlo
TTACACATTTATTGTCAACAATGCGAGAGGATGGATTTTTTTTTAACCCAGCTACTGCATAGCATAAGTCATCAACAGGCTTAGACACACACTTCCTTACTGCAAGTGATGTTTACAAGTCCCACAAGGTTTTATTGCTATGGTGTCTGAGATTTTGAAATCAGGGCCAGTGGTACTAAACTGCAGGATAATTTTATTCTGTAAACTCTCATCTACTAAGAAATGAACTGACTCACTTAAGATTCTTAATTACTATCAAGTTGAAATTTATTCAGCCTGTGCTGGATTTTAACCCAAGAATGAAGTGGAAACTGAAGTTTTTTTAAAACTCTGTACCGCTCACTTTTCTAGTGTTGGAATTTCTTGGACATCTGTGGAATGTACTGAATTCAAAACGGTAAAACAAGTATTTTAAAATTTAGCAGTATGGCTACATTAAAACAAAATTGTAATTTTAGGATGAACACAACTTTTACATTTTGAAAAAAAAAACTTAGGGAAAAGAAACAAAGGAAATACTTTAATTTAAGGTATAAGTATGAAGTAGTTTAAAAAAAATACATTACTGTCCATGACAGTAGATCTTTGGATAGAAGTGAAAATGTTACTAAACTTGTTTTGGCCTAAAAAGAAACTGCTGCGATGCACAAAAAAAACAGTACAGTTGGGACTGATCCTCACAATACAAATAAGGGACATTCTAAACTCTCCACGGGTCAGTTCAGTTAAACAGGAAAACAATCCACAAACTGAAACAGGGTCAGAACATGCAGATTTGAAACAACACAGTTGAGGACCTTTTCCTCGTTCCTTCACATGAGAAATTTCATGGGAAGTATTTAGTTGGATTCTTTCCAGTTGTTTTTCCACATTATTCTTTATTTAAAAACACACTCCAAAGAAACTGTTCTGGTACTCTGGCTATCTAGCCAGAATTTATATAGGCACTAGAATGTCAGTAAATTTCAACGGCTTGATGCAATTTCTTCAAGTACTCAGTGCAAGTACAGTACAAAATCCATGGTCAAATACAATCAGAAAAGGTCAACAAGTCTTTTTGCAATAAACAGTGCTGTGCTTTATCTCTATTAGTAGATGGCTCAGAATTAGTGTACTTCTCAAGAGATCATGTTTTTAGTTGATCATCCATTTTTAAAATCAGTATTTTGTATGTTCTTAAAGGGACTTTGTACTATTGATCTAGTAATGCTACACTAAGATGGAACAGTTTGAAACATGGATCCACTCTATTCCAACATAAAACTTGCATGTGCATTTGCTATAGCCATTTTAACCCTTGCAGGAAGGTACTCATGAAATTATTATAAATATACACTTCAAAATTCTAGCAATATGCAGTTTACACATTTCCAACTAAAACACCTTCATAATTCTATAAAATCTTTTAGTGTCAGTTATGCAGACACCACTCAAGTAAATACAGACTAATGACCATTTTACACCCAATTAAATTAGTGTATATATAAATAATCTACTAAATTATACATTAAAGTACTATCTAGAAACATCAGCTGCACTACAACAATGTGCATTTGGCTTGGTCCTCAGGAGGTTTTTTTTTAAAAAGTGAAGAGGTTTAGGGAGAAAGTTCCAAACAGTAGGACTGAAATGGTGAACCTCTGCCAATGGCGGGAGTGAAGGGAGGGGAGTTGCAAAGAAGGCCAGGGTCTGAGGAACAAAGCACTCAGGAAGGGATAGAAGGCTGGCAGAGATAGGTTGGGAAAGGCCATGGAGGGATTTATAGACAAGGACAAGGATTTTGAATTTAATACAAAAGGGATGGGATGCCAGAGTAAGTTAATGAGGATGGGACAAGTGGACTTAGTGTAGGACAAGATAGTGAACAAGCTGAAATTCATAGAGGATGGAGGACATGAGACCAGCAAGATTAGTCAAGTTTGGAGGGTAACAAAAAGGGTGTCAGTGACAGAGAGGCTGAGGTAGGAGGCAGAGGAGGGAAATGTTGCAGGGATGGATGGATGCAAGTAGTCTGAGATGGATAGGATGTGGGGTTTAAAGCTCAGCTCAGGATCAAGCAAGATGCCAAAATTGCAAATGGTTTTGTTCAGCCTGAAAGATTGGCTGGGGATGGAGTGGAGTGGGTGGTGAAGGAGCAAAGTTTGTGGCAGGGACCAAAGACAGGTTTCTGGCTCCCCCCATGTTGAGCCGGCAGCAGTTTTGACTTAACAGAGACTTAATATCAGAGAAATAGTCCAAAACTACTGAGGCAATTGAGTGGTCAAGGAAGGGGGTGGAGAGGTAGAGCTCGACATCATCAGCGTAAGATTGTGAAAGGTGACCCTATGCCTGCAGATGATGTCATCAAGGGGTAGCAGGTAGATAAGGAAGAGGAGAGGATTGAGGACAGATCCTTGGGGCAGTTTAGAGGAAGAAAGAGGAGCCATTTCTGGAAATCACTAGCATTTGGATAGGAAGGATTAGAACCATATAAAGGCAGTGACATGGAGTTAGACAGAAGTGGAGAAAGATGGCATAATCAACCATGCTGAATGCTGCGGAAAGGTCAATGACAAAAGTTGGACTGGAGGAATTCAAAGAGGGACTTTTGGGATCGATGGATATGGAGCTGGGAGGAAATAACACATTCGAGAGTTTGAGAGAGGTTGGAAATGGGATGGTAGCTGGGGAGGACAGATGGACCACGGGTAGATTTGAGAAGGAATAATGACAGCAGTTTTGAAGGGAGGAAGGACAGTGCTTGTAGGAAGGGAAGCTTGAGGGATAGGAAGGGAAGTTGAGTGGGGAGAGGACTGAGAAATCAGGGTTTGAGTCTCTTGGACTAAATGAGTTTTGAGAAGTGGGAGGGGAGAATCTGGGCAACAAACTGCAAAAAGATAGGGTTCCTGGGCTAAAGGGGGTAGACAACTGAGAATGAGGAAGCAGTTCAGCTGCACGCCTGAACTCAACCTTGGAGACAAAGAAATTCATGAGATCCTCACATTTAATGTTTTGGGCTAAGGGTAAGGTAGGGGGAGGAAGAGAGTAATGCTTTCCATGGTCAAGGCAGATCTGGTACCTGAATAGGTATGCTCAAGCTTGTGAATCTTTGATTTGAGGGAACAGAGATAGGCACTAAACCAGGAGGAGCAACAGGGATGGGAGACAGTGACTGATTTGCTGGGAACAATTTTATCAAAGGCAAGAATGAGGGAGAGAGTGAACAGATCATCAGTGGCAGGAGTGTCATAACAAGTGCCAAACGCAAGGGAGTTGGGAATTTGTGAGTGGATTGAGACACAGCTGGGAGAGTTATTACCAAGAGCAGATGGTAAGAACATTGGGATTGGAGAAGAATAAGGGAACATGGGTGGTATGGGAGATGAGGAAGTGGTCAGAGATAGATTGGTACAGAGACCACGAGAGATGGTAAGATTGAGCTGGCCAAGGATCTGTGTAGGAAAGTTTATATGAAGGATTTATGTGTGTATTTTAAGCAGATGCCTAAATGAAGAGTGTGCTGAATTTGGTTTATTTCAAGGCCAGTTAGCTGACTAAAAGAAGGCTTATAAACATTCCCATCTATGATTCAACATTTTGTTAATACGTGCATGAGAAACAATTTCTAGTGCCTGTCAGCCATCTTAATAGTACTAACTCTCAGTGCTGTTCCAGTAACATTACAATAACGCTAAGCAATTAAACCCTGCCACATGAAATTTTGAAGTTGTAACTTTTACAGCTAAAGAGATTGAAAAAGAACACATTGTGAGTAAAAAAGAAAACTAATGAAAATGTTTACACTGGTTGCTTTATATTACTATTAAATTGAGACAAATATGTAAAAAATTTTTGCAGTAGGAAAAACAAAACTTGTCTTATCCTTGACAATTTTTAGCAGAAACTACGCTGGTAACTTACATTTTTTTCTGAAAATATATTCTCATAGAATTCATTACTTTTAAATACAGCTACTGGTTTAATTTAGTAACCTCTGAAAGTGTCAGTTCTGCAGGAAATTAGAGTGAACTTGATTCAACTAAACAAACTTCAACTTCACTGACCTCTCATCTTTGAGGCAATAATTTGGCACAAGTACAATCCAAATTAAAACCTTGGTGCTTTTAAAAAGCAGTCTCACTTGATGTCAGCCCATTACACTACTGAATCAGAATAGGAAAAGTAGCTAACCTAAAGACCAACAATAATTTGTTTTTGGGGGCAGAGGGGGAACAAGCACCATATTTGAGAAAAATAGGTAAACAAAGTCTGAACTGCCAGCTCTAATTTATTGGCCCAGAATTTCCTGGGTCCCATTTACGCGGAAATGGCACTGAAATTCACGCCGCTTTCCACACCAATCTTGCCAATGGGAATTTATGCTGAAATTTCCTGTAGAACTCATTTACCTATGCCAGAACATAAAAACCAGCATAAACCAAGCGCAAATACAGCACCACCAATAGGGATAATAGTGAGTGGTCTGGTGTCTTCTGCCATGGCCCCTCACTCTGAGCCTCTAGCCTCTGTTGCTCCTCTTCCTCCTAAATTATTAGGCAGAACTGAGGTTGCCCATTTGGAAACCCAATCCAGCTTGGTCCTTCTGAACACGTGTGGGATGGCTGAAAACTTTCAGATGCACCGATACTGATAATACTTTGCTTAAGTATAGCGCAGGTCTCAGGAAGAATTTCTTAAAAAAAAACGCAAAGAAAATTTGCTATCAAACTCCAGAAATCTCAGTTACAGCGATGCAAGTAAATCTACATCAGAGCATTACTGACGTAGGTGGAGGAAACTCCCATGAACTAGTCTTTTCCATAGGAGGATCTACGTAAATGAGCAGCAGAGAGTTTCAGCGGTAGTACCTCATTAGTGGTGCAAACGATGTTTCGGCATAAAACTGGTGTAAATCAGTTAACTGCAAATTTCCTTGGGGAAAAAAAAGTGCACGCTGCTCTTACGCTGTAGGCATGCTGAAAAGTTCCAGGAAATTCTGGACCATTAATTTCATTTGTGTGACCACATTGAAAAAGGCAGCCTGAAACTTCCTCAGTGCAACTTGTTTTATTACTTACAGCTCCCTCTAGTGCAAATAGTAGAGTTTAATATGTGTTAGTACAAATCTGTGAAAAATCAAATGTAGGGGTTTGTATGGTATACCAACCCCTGACAATCATGAAGTGTCAACCACAATTGTGCCTATTACAACCTTTTATGATGCACGTTATGTACAGCATAAGGCCAAAGTTTCCCTTCAGATGAGACATTAAATTATCTGCCTGTTCAAGAAGCTATAGCACTAATCAAAATCCAGGGATCTACCAGTGTCCAAGCCAACAATCAATACCGCCAGAAATAGATTAACTGGTCATTCATCTCAACACTGTGTGAAATGGTACTGGGGCAGAATGGCTGCCACATTTGCCTATACAACCTCAGGAAAGGTATAAGAACATAGGAACATAAGAAATAGGAGCAGGAGTAGGCCATACAGCCCCTCGAGCCTGCTCCGCCATTCATTAAGATCATGGCTGATCTTTGACCTCACTTCACTTTCCCACCCCAATCCACATATCCATTGATACCCTTAATGTCCAAAAATCTTTGCTCTACCTTGAATATACTCAACAACTGAGCATCCACAGCCCTCTGGGGTAGAGAATTCCAAAGATTCACAACCCTGAGTGAAGACATTTCTCCTCATCTCAGTTGTAAATGGCCAACGCCTTATCCTGAGACTATGCCTCCTAGTTCTAGACTCTCCTGCCAGGAAAAACAGCCTCTACCCTGTCAAGCCCTCTCAGAATCTCACGTTTCAACGAGATCATCTCTCAAATTTCTAAACTCCAGACAGTATAGGCCCATTCTACTCAATCTCTCCTCATAGGACAACCCTCTCATCCCAGAAATCAATCTAGTGAACTTTTGCTGCACTGCCTCTAAGGCAAGTATATCCTTCCTTAGATAAGGAGACCAAAACTGTACACAGCACTCCAGGTGTGGTCTCACCAAAGCCCTGTACAATTGCAGCAAGACTTTCTTACTCTTGTACTCCAACCCCCTTACAATAAAGGCCAACATATCATTTGCCTTCCTAATTGCTTGCTGTACCTGCATATATTGGCTTTGAAGGGTTACGGCAGTTTCTCCAGAATGATACCAGGGCTTAAAGGGTTGAATTATAAGGGTAGGTTACATAAACTTGGCTTGTATTCCCTTGAGTTTAGAAGTGATCTAATCCAGGTCTTTAAAATGAAAAAGTGATTTGATAGGATAGATACAGGGAAACTATTTCCTCTGGTGGGGGAATCAAGAACAAGGGGACATAATCTTTAAATTAGAGCTAAGCCATTCAAGAATGTAATCAGGAACCACTTTTTCCACACAAAAGGGTAGTGGAATTCTGGAACCTGTTCCCCCAAAAGGCTGTTGAGGCTGAGTCAATTGAAATTTCAAGACTGAGATCGATAGATTTTTAATAGGTAAGAGTATGAAACAATGGTGGGTAATTGGAGTTTAGGTACAGATCAGCCATGATCTAAATGAATGGCAGAACAGGTCAAGGGGCTAAATGGCCTCCTCCTGTTCCAATGTTCCTGTCACAGTCTGCACAGCCACTACACTCCAAACAAAAAAGTAAATATGTTTTGACAGTGCTACATAAATGTAAATCCTTCTTAAAGGGTTTACCAATGTGCTTTTTTTAAATCTAAGAAAAAAATCCTATAACAAAGGCTTTTCCAAAGAACAAGATTATTGCTGTCGTAAACATATGCATACCACAGCCAGATGTGTTTAGGACATTCTCTAAGGAACTTTACTGATTATCACAGCATAAATCAAGTATGTTAGCATTCTTGTGAGTAATATTTAGACATTATCACTCCGATAACTTGCTTTTCGTCAGAGACAACAACAGCCCAATTTCCAAAATTTTAAAGCACAGATTGCATGCATGACCTACAACAAATTATTTCAGCATACAACATTAATACTACACTAGTACACTCATAACCACTCAGGTTTTGAAACCACCAAATTCACAACCCTTTCACGATAAACATGATTTGACAGCAGGAGATAATGTTGAGTACATTAAGTTGATTCTGTATCGGCCTTACACAATTAAGGAAATTTGTTGAAAAAGTGCCATCTGGCAATTTGTCTAGGCAAATGCTCCAATTTATCAGTATATTACATCCCTCCATAGTTACCATAGAACGGAAATTTCACACTGCAACATCCCTGGTATGCAAAGAAATGCATTAAGTATTTTGGAGAAGCCAAGGCTAGAGATCAAGAGTTCTGTAATCTAATGAAAAGTTTACTGGACCCTGATAATGCTAAGCAGGATCTTTGTTTAATCTTTTACAGATGTTAAACCATGTACTGTTCATCATTTCAGATCCTCTATACATTAATGAAGGAGCTTTGATCAAAGGAACTAAATAAAATAACAGGAAACCCCTCATCAAAACATGGTTTCTCTATGCCTCTCAGATTCAGAGGTTACGCTAAATGGTACCAAAGAAATTCAAATAATGTGTTTTCATAGGATATGTGTGAGGGTATGTTATACATGGAAAGCATCACTTTATACCCTCAAATAGTTTTCTTTTAAAAAAAATCACAAACTTTGCATTGTAAAGTTTTAAAATTCTATTCATACAGCTGATACCATTGATTCTTTAGTGATGCTCAAGTTTATATTTGTTTAAAATATTAACACATATATAAATCTAACCTATCCAGTAAATTAATTTGAAATACTTGAAAGGAAAAAATTTGCAGGGCTACGGGGAAAGAGCAGGGGAATGGGACTAACTGGATTGCTCTTTCAAACAGCCGGCATGGGCTCTATGGGCCAAATGGCCTCCTCCTGTGCTGTAACCATTCTATGATTCTATGAATTTACAGAAGTGCCGCTTGTGAAAGTGCCCAAGTTTAAGCAGCTTTGCTCTCAGACCAGTTAACCAATATTGAGAGATTCTATTACAGACTGTTGTAGTACAGGAGACGAATGGCCCTTTGTGCAGCCATTTCATCAGCAAATAATTCCATTTGGGAATTCACCTCTTTAACAAACTAATTTGCAAAGCACAAATTTTGATTCATTTGCAGGTTCTTTAGCTACAGAAATTTTAAACCAATGCAGAAAATCTGAGAAGGATGTGTATTGTGAAAACATTTAAATAAATATCCATTTTAAATGCCACAAATGACAATACATACAGGGTTTAAGTGGAACATTTGCATTTTAGCATTAAAGTAAAATTTTGGATATTCTGAAGAGGACACAGACACGATGGGCCAAATGGCCTCCTGTGCTGTAAATTTCTATGATCTGCTGGAATTTACCTTTCGTGCTTGCTCTTCAGCACGTTCCTTTTTAATTTTCTCTAGCTCAGCCAAAAGAGCAGCAGTGTCGTCGTCATCATCATCTTCACTACTACTGTCTCTATCAGAATCTTCCTCCTCTTCTTCCTAAAGGCAATAAATTAGAAATTATAACTAAATATAACCGTAAAAGAAACTACAAAGTATCCAGCATGTTCTATATTGATCATCTCTAAAAAGCTCACCCAGTTACTGAAAAAACTTCCTCTAGTTTCACTCAGATTTACAGATAACAAAATATTCAGAACAGTCTCAAGTGGACCAAGATCTTAGCTCTCTTTATAACATTTATGCCCTCAAATTTCTGTAAAATAGAAGCTGTTTTCATTCAAACTTTTCTTTAGATTTTGTAAATTGATGTTCTTGTCAGTGTCACACTTTAACACCTAGGTTTGAGTTTTTTTGGGGTGGAATTGGGTGTGAAAGTAGAGACCACACCCTATACTTCTGTGGCATAGCATTTCATTGCACTAATGTGCTGCACAACTGGGCCACCTAGTGGCTTAAATGGTCATTGCAGAAACATCATGAAAATTTCAAACTCATGAATGGGGAAAATATGAAATTAAACTAACCACCAATGCCTTTTAAAGGAGTAAAACAAAAAAGTTAGTTTTGCTCAACTGTAGTTCAAACATGTGCCCCTAAATATAGAACTTAAAATGAGGATTAGTCCTTAAACTTAGTTTATAAAATCCCAATCTTGCTAGGATAGGAAAGTACCAAAGCAGGAAAATTTGGTAGCCAGTTCTTACAAAAAAAAAGCTAAATGTATTCATTAGTAGAAATCTTGGTGGGCCATTAACATATCTAAGTTACATCATGCAATGCCATAACAGCATACTAACTACCAGGTTTCTTGATAACTAGATCACAAATATAGGGGTTCCTTTGTTCAGGAAAAATGTTACATAGGTAGAATTCTCCTAGGACAGCAATTCATTATAAATTAAGTATGTAGTGTTACCTAATTTGCTGAAATATATTAATTTTGCAGCCCCCTGTAAATTTGAGGAAATACACTTTGCAAGGATGTGTTACTTAAACTTACTCTGCTGAAAAGTCACCAATGCGCGCATATTTATTTATATATATATATATATATATATATATATATATATATATATTTTGGAGAATACAACTCATAGAATAGACACATCTAGTAGATGGACAGTAATAATGATTCATTCTGTACAAAGCCAGGAAAGGGAGTAAAAAGATAAGCCCCTACATAGCCATGTCCAAGTATTTATCTGAAAAATACACCCCAATTCAATTTAAAAATTCAAAATAACAAGGTGGTAGGTCTGCTAACTGCGGCTTCCAACATCTTGGATAAACAAAGAAACAAAATGTTTTGTTTATTAGGCTCAGTTCCCAGCATCCTCATTGCTTTTACTAAAGCTGCAGGGAAAGGGAGAGGAAAAGAATAAGGGAGCCAAGACTAAGCAAAAAATTTATTAGCCTAGTCAACAGGGACAGATCCTCAGCGAGGCAAGGCTTCTGGCTGTCAGTCTGGAGCATCCCATACCCATCCCAAATCCTGAGCTCGTACATTTGCATAAAAGGGGCAGGCACCTGTACCATTTTCAGCACTACTTGGCAAAATGTTGGAATGGCATCTTGCCACTATGTTATGCTAACCAAAGACTTTCTCAAACTGACAAGATTTTCACAAATTCAAATTTGCTGCTTTCTCAATGGCAATTGATTTCTCTGTGGGACCCACTTCCACCAGGATCTAAACCTTATTACTATATATATCTGGATCATGCAGGTATACCTTGTTTTATAGGTGGAATTTGCAGGAATTCCAGTAGATGGTATCATCTCACATCATCCACACTGGGGTGGGGAAGGAAGAGAGAGGGGGAAAAGGAGGGACACACAGGAAATGCCCACCTCCCCTCCAACAGACTTTGGTAGTGCACAAAAATAGATAGAGCTGACAGAACTGAGCCCCCCCTCCAAAATTCCAGCCTACGTGCTACATGCATCATGATTGCACTCCCCCAACATTAGACCCATGGGATTTTGACGCTCTCATTTCCACAGTTGAGGAATATCAGAGAAGTGACATCTATTTTGGAAGATCAGCCACCTTGTGATAAGGTTATCAAGAACAAACAGAGCGCAATCAAGGAAAAGACCACTGTTGGAAATTATAGATATTCTTTAAGCAAACCAAGTAGAAAAATCATAATCTACATCTGTCAGCGGATCATCAGCATCAAGGTTTGCTGCAGGTATCTGATCGAGCCGTGGTCTCTTTGAAGATGATGTTGTGTGTTCTGCAAGAATAGCAAAAAGAAGTTACAGGTTTTCAAAGAAAAATTAAACTTTGTTAGGTAGATTTCTGTTCTGTCTTTCAAGTGTCAGCCTTGACTCAGTGGTAGCACTCACATCTGAATGAGAAAAATGTGGGTTCGTCCCACTCCAGACACGAGCACATAATCTAGGCTGACACTTCAATGCAGTACTGAGGGAGTTCTGCAGTGTTGGGGGTGCTGTCTTTCAGATGAGACATTAAACCAAGGCCCAGTCTGCCCTCACAGGCAGGCTTAAAAGATCCCATGGCACTATTCGAAGAGCAGGGAAGTTTTGGGCAATGTTTATCCCTCAACCAACATTATTAAAATAGATTATCCTGTCATTATCTCATTGCTCTTTGTGGTACCTTGCTGTGTGCAAATTGGCTGCCGCGTTTCACTACATTACAATAGCATCTACACTTCAAAAGTACTTAATTGGCTGTAAAGCGCTTTGGAACGTCCTGAGGTCGTGAAAGGCGCTATATAAATACAAGTTCTTTCTTTTTCAGAGGCCCTTTCTTGCATTATCTTTCTTCTGCAGAAAATGGTAGGGAAAATGCAATGCTTCATAACTCCAACAGTGCAGCATCGTCAGCTGACAACATCCTTGCTTGCTGTGATGCAAGATAACCTGTGTCAATTTTGTCAAACTCGAGGGGGTGGATTTTGATCTTTCTCACCTCGCTGTTGAGCATCACCTGGTCATTTAAATCAATGGAAGAAAAACTGGGCTGGCCCTGCAACAGGCATGTTAACCCCCTTCCCTATTTGCCTCTCTGCACTGCGTCTAGGCAATGATTAATACCTATGCAATAAAGACAAAAACATATCCTGAAATGTTTTGTTCAGCCGTTTCGTTTGCTCCCTTGCTGTTACACCGAGCTAAGAGCACTTTTTTACCTGAAGAATAACATAATTTAGTCCCGGTCTTTGTCAAAATTACCATAGGTCCTATAGGGGACAAGAGAAAAGCCGGGGTGACTTTCCAATCATCCCATGTGACAATAGCTAGTCTCTGCTCAGCATGTTCACATAACTACAGCCAAGATCAGGATCTTTGCCACGAAGGTAATAGCAGTCACAAATCTACATTCCACCACTCCAACATTGCGTAGATTCTCTAACATATGACACAACCATATTGCCCTTGCTGCAATGCTTCCTATGTAATAGCCTGGCAGAGAGGCAAAATACATTTAATAGATGGATCCAACAGTTGCACAGTGCAGAAAAGTAGCCCTAGGTGTTAATCTGAACATTCACCCGGGTTAATAGGGAATTTACATTTTAAAATATGTTTTTTTATATAGATTACAATTTTCTGTAAAACGACATTCAAGAAATTCAGTACCTTGTATCACAAATGGAAAAACACAAGTATCAGTAAATCTAGGCTTGTGACAAATTGCCAAGATTGAAAACAAATGACTGTAATGTTCTTATACTTTCAGTTCAAAATTATTCCTTTCCTCAGTTCCGTAGCCCCAACAGTCCTAGGGATACAATTTCTATAAGCAGGAAAATTAAATGCAACTTTTTAAACTTAAAAAGTCAAGGGAAACTGATATTTTACACCACTACAGTTGATCATAAAAAAAAGGACACACACAGACAATTTAAGAAAATCACAACTTTAATACCCAACAGAACTCCCCAGTTTTGTAGAGAAATTTTGCTGCATACCTCTGGGTGGTCGGTCTCTATTCTTTTCACGTCCCACCACTCGTTCTCTCTCCTCCAGTTCCCTGCGGAAGTCACGAGTCCGCAGCTCTTCAGGGACATCCTGGGTTGGTTGCCTGAAAGCAAATTGTACAAATATTTATATCACTTGCAGGCAGTTTTTTTTTGATTATCTCTATATTGAGCTCAAAACAAGTTAGTTTAAAAATTATATTTGGGGCAGCAGAGTCACGTGCACTGCTGTGCCACAGCAGTTCAATCTCAGCCAAGGACCAATCTCAGGCACCAACCAGAGATCAGTCATGCACCAATTGGGTTGGCACACCACCCAGTGACCAGTTCAAATTGGAACTGGCAAAGGCCCAGAGGGAGAGGTCAATCACATGCCAGCAGATGTAGTGCACCTTCCAGTGACTGGTTCAAAATGGAACTGGTAAAGATATAAGGGCAGTGCTCACATACCCATCTTTGCAGTCACAAGTGGTGCTTGACATACTGATACCAGAAAGGGGAAAAAGGAGAGAAAATTGTAAACATGAGAGGTAAATTGGGTATCATGGCTACTGCTAGTGATTTGTTATGCTGTGACATTCTTTAACAAATTCCATGATTTTCACAAATCAACTGTGATGTGTGATTTTCCTCATCATGTTCATCATGATGGGTTGAAAGTCTGGTTGCCTTGTTTCCCCACACTCTAGGAACCATTCAGCTCGAGCCTGCCATTCAATTAGATCATGGCTGATCTATACCTCAACTCCATTTTCCTGCCTTTGCCCCATATCCCTTAATGCCCTTACCTAACAAAAATCTCTCTCAATCTTGAATGCTCCAATTGCCCGAGCATCCACGACCTAGCTCTAATTTTATTATATCTCTTTGTTCTTGATTCCCCCACTAGAGGAAATAGTTTCTCTGTATCTACCTTATCAAATCCTTTTAACATTTTAAGCACCTCGATCAGATCACGTCTTCATCTCCTATACAAGCAAGCCAAGTTTATGCAAGCTGCCCTCATAATTTAACACTCCAAGTCCTGGTATCACTCTTTTTGATGAACTGGAAGTGATCCACTTACATCAATTTTTTTTTTATATAAGGAAAAAGAAAAGACAACTTATTTCATCTTCTGGAAACGTTAAAGTTTTAGCAAGATTGTAATGAACACCTCACAATGGTTTAAAAATGTGCTGTGATCCCCTTTAGTAAACAAAAGGAGCTGAACAGCAATCTTACAGAACAGACTTGTAGCTCAACTCACTTGATAGAATTATCTTCCTCTCCTGTCTTCAGCTCCATAGATCATTTTTTTGTTCTTTTAATTTTAGGATTATGGTAACCTCATCTTGATACTTATTGGAAGCCCCCGCCCAATTCTGCAGCTGGGAAATTCCCCACACCTTGTCCACATGATTTTTCAATTTTTCCCTGCTGCTGTATGATTTGCTGCAACAAATCATCAGCCCTGCTCATCACTACCAGAGATGGTTAGGAATATTTAGATTTGTGAGGCTAACCACAGCATACCTGTGTTACAAATGTTACACCACTGTTTAAAGAAGGAGAAAGGGATAAACCCGACAACTACAGGCCAGTCAGCCTAACGTCGGCGGTGGGGAAACTTTTAGACACATTAATCCCGGACAAAATTAATAGGCACTTGGAAAAATATGGGTTAATAAATGAAAGCCAGCATGGATTTGTTAAAGGCAAATCATGTTTGACTAACCTGATTTACTTCATTAAAGAACTCACTGAGGGGGTTGATGAGGGTAGTGCGGTTGATGTTATGTATATGGACGTTCAAAAGGTGTTTGATAAAGTACCACATAATAGACTTGTCAGCAAAATTGAAGCCCATGGGATTAAAGGGCAGTGGCTGTGTGGATACGAAATTGGCTAAGGGACAGAAAGCAGAGAGTAGTGGTGAACGGTTGTTTTTCAGACCGGGGAGAGGTGGGGGGGGGGGGTGGCGGTAATGGTGGAGAGAGTGTGTACAGCGGTGTCCCCCAGTGGTCGATGCTGGGACCACGGTTTTCTTTTTGATATACAATGATGACCTGAACTTGGGTATATTGGGTATAATTTCAAAGTTTGCAGATGACATGAAACTCAAATGTAGTAAATAGTAAGGAGGATAGTAACAGACTTCAGGAGGACATAGACAGAATGATGAAATGGGCAGAAACATGGCAGATGAAATTTAATACAGAGAAGTGTGAAGTGATTCATTTTGGTAGGAAGAATAGGGAGAGGCAATATAAACTAAATGGTACAATTTTAAAGGGGGTGCACGTACATAGGTCTTTGAAGGTGGTGAGACAAGTTGAAAATATTAAAAAGGTATACGGGATCCTTGGCTTTACTAATAGAGGCATAGAGTACAAAAGCAAGGAAGTTATGCTAAATCTTCATAAAACATTGGTTAGGCCCCAGCTGGAGTATTGTGGCCATTTCTGAGCACCACACTTTAAGAAGGATGTCAAGGTCTTAGAGAGGGTGCAGAGGAGATTTACTAGAATGGCACCAGGGATGAAAGATTTCAGTTACATGGAAACACCGGAGAAATTGGGGTTGTTCTCCTTAGAACAGAGGAGGTTAAGGGAAGATTTGATAGAGGTGTTCAAAATCATGAACGGTTTTGATAGAGTAAATGAGAAACTGTTTCCATGGCAGAAGGGTCGGTAGCCAGAGGACACGGATTTGAGGTAATTGGCAAAAGAACCAGAGGCAACATAAGGGGAAAAAAATTAGGCAGTGAGTTGTTATGAACTGGAATGCACTACCTGAAAGGGAGGTGGAAGCAGATTCAATAACAACTTTCAAAAGGGAACTGGAGAAAAACTTGGAGGGAAAATTTGCAGACTAATTGGATAGCTCTTTCAAAGAGCCAATGGGCTGAATGGCCTCCTTCTGTGCTGTATCATTCTATGATTCTACCTACAACTGTAGGTAATTTTAAGATTGTGTCCCCTTGTTCTGGATACCCCTACCAGAGCAAATAAAGTAGATACAGATTTTTTTTTAAAATCAAATCCCTTTATCATTTTAAAGCCCCCAACCATCTAAACTCAAGGGAAACGCCCCTAACCAAAGTCAGAAATAACATCCTCTATGACTGAGATCATGGTGCATTATTCCTCCCTGTCCTCACCGCAGCTTTTGATATGTCAAGTCATCCTCTAACACTCCTTCCTCCATTGTCCAGTTCTGTGGGAATGCCTTGCTTGGTTCTACTCTTATCTATCTGAACAAAGCCAGAGCATCTCCAGCAATGGCTTCTCTTCCGCCTCTTCACCGTCACCTCCAGAGTGCCCACAAGGGTTTATCCTTACCCCTTCCTCATCTACATGATGCCCCTTGCCGACATCATCCAGACATATCAGCTTCTACCTCTCCACCACTTCTCTCGATCCCTCCACTGTCTCAGTGTTGGATGAGCCACAATTTCTCCAGCTAAACATTGACAAGACCAAAGCCATAGACTTCAGCCCCACATGAAACTCTGTACCCATAACACCGATTCCATCCCCTTCCTTGGCCAGTGCCTCAAGTTGAACCAGGCTGTTTGCAATCTTGTTGTCCTATTTGACCCCAAGCTGAGTTTCTAACTCCATATCCTGTCCATCACAAAGACCTACTTCTAGCTCTATAACAGCACCTACCTTCACTCCTGCCTCAGCCCATCTGCTGCTGAAACCCTCATTCATGATTTTGTCACCTCCAGACTTGACTATTCCAGATTCCCACCGTCCACCCTCCGTAAATTTCAGCTCATCCAAAACATTGTTGCCAATATCCTATCCCGCACCGTCCCGCTTACCCATCATTCCGGTCCTCACCAAACCACATTGGCTCCCAATCCCCCAGCGCCTCAAATTTAAAATTCTCATTCTTCTGGTTTTCTTTATTCGTTCATGGGATGTGGGCATCGTTGGCAAGGCCAGCATTTATTGCCCATCCCTAATTTCCCTTGAAAAGGTGGTGGTGAGCCGCCTTCTTGAACCGTTGGTGCAGTGAAGGTTCTCCCACAATGCTGTTAGGAAGGGAGTTCCAGGATTTTGACCCAGCGACGATGAAGGAACGACAATATATTTCCAAGTCAGGATGGTGTGTGACTTGGAGGGGAACGCGCAGGTGGTGTTGTTCCCATGTGCCTGCTGCCCTTGTCCTTCTAGGTGGTAGAGGTCGTGGGTTTGGGAGGTGTTGGCAAAGAAGCCTTGGCAAGTTGCTGCAGTGCATCCTGTTGATGGTACATACTGCAGCCACGGTGCACTGGTGGTGAAGGGAGTGAATGGGGTGCCAATCAAGCGGGCTGCTTTGTCCTGGATGGTGTCGAGCTTCTTGAGTGTTGTTGGAACTGCACTCATCCAGGCAAGTGGAGAGTATTCCATCACACTCCTGACTTGTGCCTTGTAGATGGTGGAAAGGCTTTGGGGAGTCAGGAGGTGAGTCACTCGCCACAGAATACCCAGCCTCTGACTTGCTCTTGTAGCCACAGTATTTATGTGGCTGGTCCAGTTAAGCTCCTGGTCAATGGTGACCCCCAAGATGTTGATGGTGGAGGATTCGGCGATGGTAATGCCGTTGAATGTCAAGGGGAGGTCGCTCTCTCTTGTTGGAGATGGTCATTGCCTGGCACCTGTCTGGCGCGAATGTTACTTGCCACATATCAGCCCAAGCCTAGATGTTGTCCAGGTAGCGCTGTATGCGGGCTCAGACTGCTTCATTATCTGAGGGATTGCGAATGGAACTGAACACTGTTCAATCATCATCGAACATCCCCATTTCTGACCTTATGATGGAGGGAAGATCATTGATAAAGCAGCTGAAGATGGTTGGGCCTAGGACACTGCCCTGAGGAACTCCTGTAGCAATGTCCTGGGGCTGAGATGATTGGCCTCCAACAACCACTACCATCTTTGTGCTAGGTATGACTCCAGCCACTGGAGAGTTTTCCCCTCGATTCCCAGTGACTTCAATTTTACTAGGGCTCCTTGGTGCCACACTCAGTCAAATGCTGCCCTGTTTAAATCCCTTCATGACCTTCCCCCTCTCGATCTCTGACCTCCTCCAGCTGTACAAATTTCCCATCCCAAACATTCCATTCCACTAAATATGTCCTCATGTGCACCCCACCCCCTCCCTTTAGCCACCATAACCCCACGCTCTGCAATTCCCTCCCTAAACCCCTCCACCTCCCTCTTCTCCTTTAACAGCCTCCTTAAAACCTACTTCTTCGAACAAGCTTTTGATAACCCCTCCTAGTATCTACATCTTAGGCTCGGCATTCATTTTTTTCCCTTATGCTTCTGTGGAGAACATTGTGACATTTTTCTACGTTAAAAGGCGCTATATAAATGCAAGTTGCTGTTAATGTACAAAGGCTGATATGAACAAAAGCAGATTAGTGAGCAGTGTATATTCCAAAAATGCATTATAATCCTTCACAAATGTCCAAAGTATCATAGCGTGAAAATTGTCAATAATTGTTAATATTTTTAATAAAATTTCATAAGACTTCTGTAGAAAGTTTAAATACATGCACTGTGTATACAAATATTTCATGGTAAAACTTGGAGTTATCTGTTTATACAATCACAGATTGTATAAACAAATATATAGTATAAGCAGTATAACAAGTATAACCAAATATGCCAGTTTTAAAAAGTCTGCACACAAAGCTTTTCTGCATGTAAGAATATATGGTACTAAGCCTGTTGGGATGTGGTCCCTTGGGCTAGTCAGACTTTTATTGCCTCTTTTCTATTGCCACTCAATTATTAAAAAAAGTCTAATTCTTTAACTTGAACTCCATCCACCTTCCCCATACCCTAAAAAATAAATACACATTCTAACCTGTATTTGATTTTAGTATGTGAAGGAAGGTCCCGACTCGAGTACTGCTTGGAAAGTTGACTGAGATCTCCTTCTCCTTTTCCTCCTCGAGCTGGTTCAAACGTTGGTCGGGCAGCTGTAGTCATTTTTAAGTATACTACATAAAAAGATAATCAAGGAAACAGTTACTTGAAAAGGAAATGGGTAGTTAGAGTGTTTATCCACACACAAGAAGCAGGACAAACAGTATTTATACTTCCAAAAAGTTCAAAAACATTTCCAGACAAATCAGAACTTATTGTTCAAAGCAAACCAAACTGTTGCAACAGAGTTTATAATACAGCACAACTGTCAAAAGTACCTACATAAAATACCAGGGCATCTATTTCATTACAGATGGAGATTTAGTGTTTGCTTATTTAAATTCTCTCTCATTTGTTTGATCCCACACACAACTGAAAACTTAATTATTTAACAGAGTAAAGCAACTTTGGGTGGACCCCGCTCCTTTGAGAGGTTCACATTACATAGTGCCACCTTGGTCAGAAGCTCTTCGCTATCTCGATTTCCTGCCTTCATCAGCAGCAGTCCTGACCATTTATTATGCAACTATTGAAGGAAGTCTTTGTCCTTTTTTTTACACCTTAGAAGTGCTAAAGTTTTTACAAGTTTTACATTTTCATGAAAGCTGTATCCATTAACATTATCAATACTGCAATTCCTGCAAAAATTGATTTATTATTTTGCATTTTGGTTCCAATCAGCCAAGGTCTATCCTTGGGGGAGGGGGAAATTCTTGAATACATTTCTGTTATTAATGCTGGCTTTTTTATGCAGCCCATGAATTCTGGTTAACTGGCTCATACAGCTCTAGTCCCCAGTTAATGCATTTTTTATTTTGGTAACGGGTTGATCAGCATCTGAAAAAGATCAATGTTTCAAGTATGATACTTCATCAGAACAATTCTGGGGAAGTGTCACTCCCAAAATATTTCTTTTCATATACTGACTGACCTGTTTTCAGATTGCCAGCATTTACAGTTTCAAACGATACCAGAGTTCACACGATACCAGAGTTCACCCGAGTACCAGCAGGGGTGGGTGCAGATCACTGTTAACCAAAAGTTGAAGCCATCTTAAGAGCTCAAAAGCCTGTGACAATTAATTTTACAGGCAATCAGCTGGTCAGCAACAATTGACCTCCCTGCTTTTAAGATGAAGACCTAATTTTTCCAATGATCCTGACATTCCTTTGACAAACTACATTTCTCCATCCTGTACCTTGGACATCTCATTCAAAGATTTGACATTTTTTCCACATTAATTACAATCTCATTTGATAATCACCTCCAAACCACACTCCAAGACACGAGTACGTAATTTAAAATGACTCTCCAGTGTCGTACTGTAGTAGTGCCGAAAAGAGGTGCCATCCTTTTTATAAGTTAAATTGGGTCTCTGTCTGCCTGCTCTAGTAATTGTTAAAGAACCCATGGCATTATCTGAAGATCAAGGAGTTCTCAAAGTAATCTGGTCAATATGAGGGGTTTGATAGAGCAAGTAGGGAGAAACTGTTTCCTCTGACAAGTGTGTCGGTAACCAGGTCATAGATTTAAAATGATTGGCAAAACAACTAGGAGAAATTTTTTCTCAGAGTTGTTAAGATCTGTACACACTACCTGAAAGAGCAGTGGAAGCAGATTCCATAGGAACTTTCAAAAACAATTGCACATGTACTTGAAGAGGACTAATTTGCAGAGTTATGGGGAAAAAGTTGGGATGTGGGACTAAACTGGATAACTCTTTCAAAGAGCTTGGACAGGCATGGCTGGGCCGAATGGGCTCCTCCTGTGCTGTAAGGTTCTATAATATTACTCCCTCAAACAATACCACTGAAAACAGATTTAACTAGTCATGGGATCTTGAAATGCTGAAATTGCTAGCAGCCCGGGAGAATTTTGCACTTTAAATTTTCTGCTGCAGCAGCTCTCCCTCAACCACCACCCACCCCCCCCAAACACTGACGATACCGGCTACCACCGCAGAGGCCTCTGCCTTGGTGACATCACCCCCCCGCCACCGCAGAAAGCCAGAGAAACAGGTCCAGCTGGTTGCCGAGAGTCAGGGGGGGAAGGGGTGGAATGAAGACCAAGGTTTCTCATTGGAACAACCAAGGAGAAAGGGAGAAGGAAAGTTTTTGAACTAAGGTTTAGATGCTTCACTACTATGACTATTGAAGCAGAGGCGAGAGAATCATTTAAAAGGGAATGGAATAAGTATTTGAAAAGGAGGAATATAAAAGCATCTGGGGGCAATGGAGCTACAGGAGAGAGACTGGCACAGGCACCGGTGGCTGAATAGCCTCCTCCAGTGTTGTCATTTCTATCATTCTCCTTTACAAAGTCCAAGCCCAGAGAGTGGTTTAGAAATATTAGCACTGAGCTGAGTTTAGGACAATGCGCTTTGTGAGAAGTTACCAAACCACTGAGCCTGTTGCTGCCCTGTGCAATCTCTGTTTGGTTCTGGTCGGTCAGTGCCAGCCTCTTGACGTGTGAGGACTAAGTACAGACGGGCACTAACTGAGGCTCCTAGTTCAGAATTGTTACCTTCACACAGAACCTAAGTCTAAACCAGAGTCCAAGCAGATTGGAAGACAGTTGGGGTCCTTTAAAATGGCACTGACTGGAGAGCCTGACCGCACCTTGTGCAGTGCGGGGAATTCTGGATGCAGTTACAGGATGAATATCAGCGGGTATAGGATTACTACTAGTTACAGGTAGCATATCAGGGCATTACACCCATTACTATCAGTTACATATAGATCAGTGAGTTATTGTATTACTGGTCGTTACGAGGGGAATCCGAGTGTTACCAGTATTACTATTAATTATCAGTGCAATTTCAGTATGTTACCATTCATTACTGGTAGAATCAAAGTTCCTCCCACCTCTGGTTTCCCCCCCTGCGAATTCCTCCCCTACCTTCGGTTTCCCCCCTTCCCCACCCATAGTTTCCCTTCTTCACCTGCTTGTGGGTGGCTTCCTGGTTCTTGGAACTTCTTGCACAACAGCTACTGGCACGAAATCACGAGCAAAGATACTCGACCGCAGGGGACCCAACCTTTTTAAGGTAAATGTAATAATATTTGCAGATGTCACGTGGTTCAACGTCATGTGATCAAACCTCCAGGAATACCTCCAACTAGAGTTGCCAATATTACTTAAATCAGAACGTTGTGGGTTCAATTCCCACTCGAGACTTGAACATATGTTATAGGCTGACGCTTCAGTGCAGTACTGAGGAAGTGCTACACTGTCAGAGGTACCATCTTTCGGATGAGTCGTTAAACCAAGACCCTGTCTACCCTCTTCAGTGTACGTAAAAGATCCCATAGCATTGTTTGAAGAAGAGCAGAGGAATTCTCCCAGTGTCCTAGCCAATATTTATCCCTCAGTCAACATCGCTAAAAACACATTATTTGGTCACTTATCACATTGCTGTTTGTGGGACCTTACTGCTAACAAATTGGCTACCGCATTTCCTGCATTACAATAGTGACTACACTTCAAAAAAGTACTTCATTGGCTGTAAAGCGCTTTAGGACGGCCTGAGATCGTGAAAGGTACCATATAAATGCAAGTGCTTTCTTTATCTGGCATTCAAATGTGAACTTGAGTGAGGGTTAATGATAATTGACAAGATACAGCAGCTAATCATGCTCACATGTA
Organism: Heptranchias perlo; assembly: GCF_035084215.1. Lineage (NCBI taxonomy): Eukaryota > Metazoa > Chordata > Chondrichthyes > Hexanchiformes > Hexanchidae > Heptranchias > Heptranchias perlo. The sequence goes on from NC_090330.1 coordinate 58,989,524, forward strand.
TACCATGTGTTTCTGAGGCTGACGGAAAATTCTCATACATTGAATAGAGCCAGCAAAGGACATTTTGTCACAATATTTCAGCAAATTCCTTCACAACACAGCTTTAAAAGCATAAGTTTGTAAACCACTTGATTTTCAGAACTAAACTGCTCTTTTACTTTTTATAAAAACAGATTATATTGTCAAATGATTTTTATGTCTTGTTTGACAATACAAAAAAAAGTGAATGGGTGGGAAATGCCACAAGGTGAACCAAAGCCAATAGCAAAATGTTGTAAAAAAAAGAGACTTACACCAAGACTTTGAAATTCAATTATAAAAAGTTAACTACACGAAAATCCAAGTATTTACCATTTATACATCACGTAAAAACTTGCATGTTTGGCAATAATTCTTGCTGAAGTAGTCTGACATGACATTGCCTAAATTTTACTAGCAATTAAATACTAAACAAATGCTCAATAGGATTTCATAAGTTCAGTTGGTACCAAAAACTACTGCTATTACATCTCAACTTAAAATGACCACCATCACTATGGCCCTGAATTTCCGCAGGGGTTCTACCGATCTCCTGCCGTAACTTCAGTGGGAGAATGGCGGAACCCCAGAGAACAACTTTAATGGTAATTTCCAGCTGTTTACGTCGTTTCTCCGGGTGTTCCACTGCTTTCCTGCTAAAGTTAAAGCACACTATCAGGACAACTCCTGTTGAAATTCATGACCTGGGAGTTATCAAGCAGGCTCAGCTTATTCCAGTAAAAATTTGTGGTGCAACAATGATGCAAATATTTTCAATGTTATTTTCATGTTTTGATCTCTATTTTTATTCAAAGTATTATCAAGATGAATCAAACTAGGCTCGTATTCTTCCTCCATGTTTTGTTGCTGCCTCACCATGAGCAGCAGGCACCTGATCTACCCAACAACTAGTGTCTTACCTTTTTTTAAAAAAAAGTGTGCTCTGGATGTCACAACACTGGCAAGGCCACATTTACTGCCCAGCCCTAATTGCTCTGAAAAGGTGGTAGAGGGTTACCTTCTTGAACTGCTGCAGTACTTGCAGTAATGATACCCCCACGATGGTGTTAGGTAGGGAATTCTAGGATTTTGGGCCAACGATAAGAATAGGAGCAGGAGTAGGCCATACGGCCCCTCAAGCCTGCTCTGCCATTCAATAAGATCTTGGCTGATCATCTACCTCAACTCTACTTTCCCGCCCTATACCCATGTCCCTTGATTCCCTTAGTGTCCAAAATCTATCGATCTCAGTCTTGAATATACCCAACAACTGAGCATGCAAAGCCCTCTGGGGTAGAAAATTCCGAAGATTAATAACCCTCCGAGTGAAGAAATTTTTTCCTCACCTCAATCCTAAATGGCCGACTCCTTATCTTGAGACTACGGCCCCTAGATCCAAAGGCTCCAGCCAAAGGAAACAGCCTCTCAGCATCTACCCTGTCAAGCCCTCTAAGAATTTTATACGTTTCAATGAGATCACCTCACATTCTTCTAAACTCCAGAGAATATAGGCCCACTCAATCTCCCCTCATAAGACAACCCTCTCATCCCAGGAATCAATCGAGTGAACTGTTGTTGCACCCCCTCTAAAGCAAGTATATCCTTCCTTAGGTAAAGAGACCAAAACTGTACACAGTACTCCAGGTGCTGTTTCACCAGACCCCTATACAATTGCAGCATGACCTCCTTACTCTTATACTCCAACCCCCTTGCAATAAACACTCACGTACTATTTGCCTTCCTAACTGCCTGCTGTAACACTTTCCCCACATTATACTCCATCTGCCACCTTCTCGCCCACTCACTTAACCTGTCTATATCCATTTGCAGCTTCTTTGTGTCCTCCTCACAGCTTACTTTCCCACCTAGCTTTGTATCATCAGCAAACTTGGATACATTACACTCGGTCCTCTCATTTAAGTCATTGATATATATTGTAAACAGCTGAGGCCCAAGCAATGATTCTTGCGGCACCCCACTAGTTACAACCTACCAACCCGAAAATGAAATGATCCGTTTATTCCTACTCTCTGTCTTCTGTCCGTTAACCAATCCTCAATCCGTGCTAATATATTATCCCATGAGCCCTAATCTTGTGTAACAACTTCTTGTGCAGCACTTTATCGAAAGCCTTTTGAAAATCCAAATACACTACGTCCACTGGTTCCCCTGTATCAACCCTGCTAGTTACACGCTCAAAAAAATTCTAATAGATTTGTCAAACACGATTTCCCTTTCATAAAGCTGTGTTGACTCTGCCTAACCATATTATGATTTTCTAAGTGCCCAGTTACTATGTCCTTAATAATAGATTCTAGCATTTTCCCTACAACTGATGTCAGGCTAACTGGCCTGTTCCCTGTTTACTCTCTTCCTCCTTTCTTGAATAGAGGGGTTATATTTGCTACCTTCCAATCCACAGGGACAGTTCTAGAATCTAGGGAATTCTGGAGGATCAAAAGCAATGCATCCACTATGTCCGCAGCCACCTCTTTTAAAAAACTCTATGATGTAGGCCATCAGGTCCAGGGGATTTGTCGGCTTTTAGTTCCATTAACTTCTTCAGTACTTCTTCTTTACTAATCTTAATTACTTTAAGTTCCTCACTCTCATTAAACCCTTGGTTCCCCATTATTTCCAGTATGTTTTGTGTCTTCTACTGTGAAGATAGATACAAAATATTTGTTTAACGTCTCTGCTATTTCCTTATTCTCCCTTAGGTCCCTTAGAGGCCTGTCTCTGCCTCTAAGGGACCTACGTTTACTTTTGCTCATCTCTTCCTTTTTACATACTTGTATAAGCTCTTACAATCTGTTTTTATATTTCTTGCTAGTTTACTCTCATTCAATTTTCTCCCTCTATCAATTTCTTGGTCAACCTTTGCTGATTTCTTAAACCCTCCCAATCCTCAGACTTACTACTCTTTTCAGCAACATTATAAGCTTCTTCTTTTAATCTAATACTATCCTTACCTTCTCTACTTAGCCATGGTTGGATCACCTTCCCGGTAAAGTTTTTATTTTTCAAGGGAATGTACATTTGTTGAGAATTATGAATTATTTCTTTAAATGTTCGCCATTGCTTATCTACCATCAAATCTTTTAATCTAATTCCCCAATCTACCTTAGCCAACTCGCCCATCATACCTATGTATTTGACTCTGTCGAATGCTGCCTTGATATCAAGGGCAGTCACTCTCACCTCACCTCTGAAATTCAGCTCTTTTGTCCATATTTGGACCACGGCTGTAATGAGGTCTGGAGCCCAGCAATCCTAGTGGATCCCAAACTGAGCAGGTTATTGGTGAGTAAATGCCGCTTGATAGTACTGATGATGATTGACAGTAGGCTGATAGGGTGGTAATTGGCCAGGTTGGATTTGTCCTGCTTTCTGTGGTCACGACACACCTGGGCAATTTTCCATATTATCAGGTAGATGCCAGTGATGTGGCTATACTGGAACAACTAGCTAAAGTTTTGTAGAATAGGTCTTCAGCACTACAGCTGGGATGTTGTTGGGGTCCATAGCCATTGCTGTGTCCAGTGCACTCAGCCATTTTGATGTCACGTGGAGTGAATTGAATTGGCTGAAGACTGTTTGCAATATGTGCAAACTTACTTTGGCTGCATTTCATTTTTGACTTAGGAAAAAGTACATAGAAAAATGTGTAAAGTTACTCAGGAATTCCTTTGTTACAAGACCAATCAATAACTTCTAGCTCAGTATTTTTAAGTATAAAATGAAAAGTCAAAAAAGGATCCATTACTAGAATTGTCACCAACAGCTCTGGACAAAAATTTCTAAAATGTAGCATGGATACCAACTGTTTGAAGTCATTACGTTAGTAACATGTTCATATGAAAATTTCTCTTCCATTTTAACAAAAGCCATTCAAAAGTTATGTGGAGAGATTGGAGAAGGTTAAGGGGAGACCTAATATAGGTATTCCAAATAATAAGGGGTTTTGATAGAGCAAATAGGGAACAACTGTTTCCACTGGCAAGTGGGTCGGTAACCACAGGTCATAGATTTCAAATAATTGGCAAAAGAACCAGAGGAGAAATTTTTTCACATAGAGGGTTGTTAAGATCTGGAATGCTCTAACTGAAAGGGTACTGGAAGCAGATTCCATTGGCACTTTCAAAAAGCAATTGGACATGTACTTGAAGAGGACTAATTTGCAGGGATGTGGGACTAAATGGGACGGCTCTTTCAAAAGAGTTGGCACAGGCACGACAGGCTGAATGGCCTCATTCTGTGCTGCAAAATTCTATGATTCTAAAGTGAACAGCAAATATTAAAAATAGCAAGAAGTTTCATACAAACACATTAGGAAAGAACTTGCTTTTCATTCCCTCAAGATATCCTAAAGAACTTCAGAGCCAATTCTGAAGTGCAGTCACTGTTGTAATGTAGGCAAACACAGCAGTCAATCTGCACACAAATGAGATAAATGACCAGGTAATGTGTTTTGGTGGTGTTGGTAGAAGAGAATGTTGGCCAGAACGCCAGGAGAACTTTGTGCTCATCTTTGAATGGGGTCTTTTCCATCCAGTTGAATCTCTCACCTAAAGAGCAGCACTTCTGACAACGCAGCACTCCCTTGGCGCAGCAAGCGCCAGCCAAGATTATGCGTACAAGTCCTAGGGAGGCACTTGAAACCACAGCCTTCTGACTCAGAGGGGAGAGTGGGACCAAATGAGCCAAGCTGGCACTGGCTGATCCTTTCATTGAATCATACAGTACAAAAGGAGGCCATTCAGTCCATCATGCCTGTGCCAGCTCTTTGGAAGAACTATCCAATTAGTCCTACTCCCCTGTTCTTTCTCCACAGCCCTGCTTTTCAAGTGTTTATCCAATTCCCTTTTGAAAGTTACAATGGAATCCACTTCCAACTCCCTTTCAGACTGTGCATTCCAGATCATAACTCAGTAACTATATTCCATTTCTGATTTCATGCAGGCCTACTTCAATCTCCTAAAGTTTCGGAAAATAACTTTTCCCAGTTCCGTGTCTCACCACATGAACCAGCGAGAGCTCGGGCTCGGGCTCAAGCTCCAGCCCCAGCTCTACCCTATCCCCGGATCCTACCCACAACCAACTGGTCCTATTAACATCGCCCAACTACAGACATCCCCAAGCGAATTAAACCACATTTTCTATCAACACGGACCAGACTTCCTCGTTGACAACGGGCGGCTGCATTGACGCCGGGCAGGGGAGAGGGATTGCCGGGAGTAAATGTAAGGTTTAATATAAACCCCTGTTGTGCCGGGGACGGTGCAGGTGATACACTCGCTGTCCTACCCGTTTAGGTGCCTCCCCTCCCCTCTGGTCCGGTCCCGCCGCTCGCCTCCCTGTGCTCCGTCTCTCTTCATCTTATAATAAACGTCACAGGATCAGGCCCTCGTGCTACCCCAGCCCGCTCTGTGACCGAGCCGCTCGTTACCTGCGAGCCCAACCGCCACCCGTTCCAAACCAACCGCCGCCCGTTCCAACCTGGATCTTCCGATTCAACGGCGCTCAGCTATCCCACAGTGCACCACGCTATGGTGGCCCAACTGGGAACGTTACACAACGCGCTTTCACGCCGTTCTCGATTTTCTTTTCGAGAGAGGGAGTGCATGATTTATAGACGTTTACAACATGGAAACAGGCCCTTCGGCCCAACATGTCCATGTCGCCCAGTTTATACCACTAAGCTAGTCCCAATTGCCTGCACTTGGCCCATATCCCTCTATACCCATCTTACCCATTTAACCCCCTCATTACCCCACTCTTTAACCCCCCTCATCACCCCACTTTTTAACCCCCCTCATCACCCCACTCTTTAACCCCCCTCATCACCCGAATCTTTAACCCCCCTCATTACCCCGCTCTTTAACCCCCCTCGTTACCCCTCTCTTTAACTCCCTCATTACCCCACTCTTTAACCCCCTCCCCCTTTTGGGACCAGCCAAGTGGATTCCAGAGGCCTGTCCAGTCCTGAACTTTCCCATGTACACGAAAGTATAGGCGATTGTCCGCTTCGGTACTCCCAACGCACATCAGCTGTGCATATTAGCAACCCCAGGCACAATGGATGGACAATCACAGCTGCCATGTTTGAGGTAGAGAGCAGATTTATACAGAAATACGTAGAATTTACAAGACAGAAACAGATAATTCGGTCCAACTAGCCCATGTCGGTATTTACCCTTCAAACAAGCAAATAGTCTTCATCACGTTCACCCACCCTGTTCCCATATCCCTTCATCCACCTAACCAATCTAATCTTTGACATAGTTTCTGGCTCTACCAATTACCCTGGAAGTGAATTCCACAGCCTGGCAGCTCTCTGTAAAGAAATTTCTCCTACCCTCTACTCTAAATCTCTCGTATTGAATCGTGAATGTATAGCCCCTTGTTCGAGAGCCCATAACTATTGTAAACAGTCTGCTTCTGTCTACCCTCTCCCATCTTTTCATAGTTTTAAACACTTATATCATATTGCCATATAATCTGTGCTGTTCTAACAAAAAAAAACAATTTTTCAAGACTTTCTTCATATTTGTATTTTCTCATACCAGGCAGCATCATGGTGAATCTGCATTGTACCCTCTCTGAAGTCTCAATATCCTTCCTATAGTGTGGAGCCCAATCCCGCACATAGTAATGTAACTGATGTCTTACTAAGGTTTTATATAAAGCTCATCATTACCTCTTTGCTTTTATATTCCATTAGCTTTTTCATGACCGTATCAATCTGAGCTGCTACCATTAATGTTCTGTGATCATGTTCCCCTAAGTCCCTCTACTCTTCCATAGCACTGAGCCTACTTCCACTCAGTATATTTACTGCTGTTATTTTTTTTACAAAAATGCAGTGAACGGAAGTGGGCCCAGAAGTGAATTCTGTGAGACACTACTACCCAACTCCAACCACTCTGAAAAATTGCCCTTAACTCCTACTCTCTGTTTATTCCCTTCTAACCAATTTTAACCCTGTTTGCTATCCTCCCTCTAATTTCATACCCTTTAATCTTCTCTAGTAATCTCCCGTGTGGCACTTTGTCAAAGACTTGGCTGAACCTGATTGTGCCAGGAGTTTTTGTGAGGTAAACTTGCATCTGAATTATTTTGTTTTTATCAGACTCAACACATTGCAGTGAAATATTGCTTTTATTCAGACCAAAAGTAATAGTATTATTCACATTACAATTCTTATTTTATTTATTGTAATTCATACTTCAGTTAATTATATTGCAATTATTGGTTCAGTTGCATTGCAATGAATTGCCTCACCTCACAAAAGCTTCTGGAGCAGTCAAAGTCTATCCGAATCTCCCACCAAGCTATCTTCCCTTCCCACCAATGGCTAATCATCTGTGCCATCAAGCACAAGAAACATGTAACCCAGCAAAACATGCACAGAAAAAAATGCACCATGGTGGCTTATGGGATGACCTCAGAGGAGCTTAGAAGCTAAAATCTCTATCGGTTTTTAATTGGCAAATATGGATAAGTAGGCAATGGGTCTGAAACACTGATTGCTTAAAATATTGATGGTTAGTATGTGTAATTAAAGCTTGCATTTTCTCTGATGGAATAATGCAAGCTCTGTGATAATGCAGTTCACAACATAAGTAATCTGAAGTCTGACATCAAACACCTCATCAACAAGTAAGATTTTATAAGGTAAAATGAGTGGGCACCATATTCTACAACATTTAAAGGGTTTATAGTTTTTATTCATCCCATTCCCACTGAACTAAAGCTCATTTCTTCATCAGCATCATACTTCCCTATTACATTCAGGTGCTCTCCAACCCAAAGCATGGCAAACCCACGCTGGCTGGATTGCCAGAGACGCAATAATTCAGCCATCTAGGCCCCACATTCTGCAATTCCCTCCCTAAACCCCTCCACCTCTACAACTCCTTCCCCTCCTTTGAGGTCCTGTTTAAAACCCACCTCTTTAACCAAGTTTTTAGTCCCACCTTCTTTGTCTTGTCATCTATTTTTGACTGAATATCCCTTTGTGAAGTGCATTGGGACATTTTCTAGGTTAAAGGCACTACATAAATGCAAGTTGTTGTTGTTGTTGTTGTTGTTGTTGTCTGCATCTATGCAGCTTTGAGAGCTCCGATAGAAGTGTTCTTACATGAATTGTAAGGAGGTACTACTCTATCAACTTTCAGATAGTGTGCAGTTACTAACACAAGATTATATAAGTGAATGCCAGCTCGCACAATGCTTTTATCCTTCATCAATCCAGCATTCCATCACTCTTTGAGGATGATGTGGAGATGCCGGTGATGGACTGGGGTTGACAATTATAAACAATTTTACAACACCAAGTTATAGTCCAGCAATTTTATTTTAAATTCACAAGCTTTCGGAGGCTTCCTCCTTCGTCAGGTGAACGATGTGAAAATGAAATCCTCGAAATGAAATCGCATTTATAATTCACAGAACAATGCTTGGTGAGTACAGACAGTTTTTTCAACTGCCCGTTGCCAAGGCAATCAGTGTGCAGACAGACAGGTGTTACCTGCCAGGTCTCACAGAATATACAAATCACCAAAAAAAAACAACAAACAAAAAAAAACAGAAATAGAGAGGTAGAAACATAGAAAAGACAGCAACTGACCCGTTATATTAAAAACAGATAACATTTGTTCGCTGGTGGGGTAACGTGTAGCGTGACATGAACCCAAGATCCCGGTTGAGGCCGTCCTCATGGGTGCGGAACTTGGCTATCAATTTCTGCTCGACGATTTTGCGTTGTCGTGTGTCTCGAAGGCCGCCTTGGAGTACGCTTACCTCTTTGAGGATGGGCAAGGATCCAATGATTAGCTGGAAAGAACCATGGCTAGCCCTTGTTGCCATGGCTTCTGACTCCCCTGCAATCACCATCTGCAGCAGAGGACCAGAGGTATAATGATGCTCATGCATACCCCCAGAGTCACTATGAAGAACACAATCAGATATGATTCTGATCCCCATTGGTGCCACAACCACGGGGAACTCAGAGGAGACACAGTGAGAAACATATAGCCATTCACTGTAAGTAAGGTCAAGGCTGACGTGTGGAAATACACATTTAGCTTTCACCCAGCACAAGCGCAAAGTCAGCGGTTCAGCCGTTCCACCCGTGTATTCGTGCCAGTATGAGGCCCAAACCGAATTCGAGTTTGGGCCTCATTACTATGCCACCAGCATGGTGTTTGCGCCAAACAGACGTCCTGCTGAAACTCACTGGCTCCAGGCAGCACAATAGTTTGCAGTCTAGTGTCCGACCTGGCCAGCAGGAAGGGAGATCTGGGGTGGGGGATGTGGGGGTGGGGGAAAGGAGCAATCCTGTTCCTCCAGGCCTCATAAAAATAATTTTTCACTTAGCTTTGTGGGGCTCTGCCTCTTCATCGCCTGATTGATACAAGGTGCATGCTCCACCCATTTATACATGAATTTTTTAATCGGGATCCTACAACCAGACGCAAGTTTCAGGCGAACAGGCTGCTCGCCTATTTACAGGCCCACCTGAATATAGCGTCAGGTGAGTCTTGGGCATCAATGGGACAGCCAAGATGCTCCTGCCGATTTTCAACTTCTGGGTGCTCGTTTTTCAAGCGCAAAACGGGTGAGCTGTGTGTTGAATTTCTCTGCCATATATAGAAATAATTTTGTTAAATAAATGATATTTCAGTTGCATTCATTTATACATCATTTCCAATCAAATTGATATAAGCACATCATATAAGCAAGGAATAGAATATAGCTTAAATCAACCTTCTTTGGTTGCAATAAAAATAATGGGCCAGATCTTGCTGGAACGGGGCATCTTGCAGCGTGCACAGTTAGACTTTTTCCTGCACCCTTCAGCTCAAAATTTTTTTGCGTCCTAACTTGCTGCAAGTGCGGGCTGATAACGGCACGGTGAGGGCAATGGGACATTTGGGACCGAGGTGAATGGCAGGACCAACAGTGTACCTCCTTAACCAATGAGATTTAAGAATTGAGAAACAAACAGAGGATCAACTGAGAAGGAGGTGAATTACAGTCAATTCAGGTACAGAAAGAGAAATAAAGAGAGGGAAAGAAAGATTGGATAAGACAGAGAGAAAAAAGAGACAGAAAGGAAAAGAAAAAAAAAAAAAATTTAAAATCTGGCATTTTTAAAATCTCCTACAAGTACCTGAAGGAATGAGACTCCACACTTTAAATTGTTCACTTTCTGGGCAGTCGTCATTAACAATTATCATGCCATTAAAAGGGTAATTGCACTATTAATTACAAGACTTAATTTTCTGTGGCGAGTTTAATGGCCAACTAATGTGCAAATCCAGCAAGTTCTTCAAAATAACGGGGAGGCTAAGGGCGAGATGCTGTTTCTTTGAAGCAAAGGGCGAAGTGGCGTAAATCAACCAGCAAATTCTGAAGATTCGCAACTCACGGCGTCTCTCTTAATCCCCTAAACTTGCTGCCGATCTGTACATTAGTAACGGAGAGGGTTGATGAGGGTGGCGGTTGATGTTGTGTATATGGCCTTTCAAGAGGCATTTGATAAAGTACCACATAATAGACGTGTTAGCAAAATTAAAGCCCATGGGATTAAAGGGACAGTGACGGCATGGATATAAAATTGGCCAGGGGACAGAAAGCAGAGAGTAGTGGTGAAGGATTGTTTTTCAGATTGGAGAGAAGTATACAGTGGTGTTCCCCAGGGGTCAGTATTAGGACAACTGTTCTTTTTGATATATATTAATGACTTGGATTTGGGGATAGAGGGTGTAATTTCAAAGTTTGCAGATGACACAAAACTCAGAAATGCACTAAACAATGTGGAGGATAGTAACAGACTTCAGAAGGACATAGAATGATGAAATGGGAGGACACATGGCAGATGAAATTTAACACAGAGAAGTGTGAAGTGATACATTTTGGTCGGAAGAATGAGGAGAGGCAATATAAACTAAATGGTACAATTTTAAAGAGGGTGCAGGAACTAATCTTTGAAGGTTGCAGGAAAAGTTGAGAAGGCTGTTAAAAAGCACATGGAATCCAGGGCTTTATTAATAGGGGCATCGAGTACAAAAGCAAGGAAGTTGTACTAAACCTTTATAAAACAATGTTATGGCCTCAACTGGAGCATTGAGTTCAATTCTGGGGACCACACTTTAGGAAGGATGTCAAGGCCTTAGAGAGGGTGCAGAAGAGATTTACCAGAATGGTACCAGGGATGAGGGACTTCAGTTATGTGGACAGACTGGAGAAGCTGGGATTGTTCTCCTTAGAACAGAGAAGGCTAAGGGAAGATTTGATAGAGGTGTTCAAGATCATGAACGGTTTTGATAGAGTAAATAAGTAGAAAATGTTTCCAGTAGCAGAAGGGTCGGTAACCAGAGGATACAGATTTAAGGTGATTGGCAAAAGGACCAGACGCGACATGAGGAAACATTTTTTTTACACAGCAAGTTGTTATGATCTAGAATGCATTACCTGAAAGGGTTTTGGAAGCAGATTCAATAGTAACTTTCAAAGGGAATTGGATAAATACTTGAAGGGAAAATAATTTTTTTGAAGAGGTGACTAAAGTAGTGGACAGGGGAATGTCAATGGATGTTATTTATATGGACTTTCAGAAGGCATTTGATAAGGTCCCACATAAGAGACTGTTAGCTAAGTTAGAAGCCCATGGAATCGAGGGAAAAGTACGGACTTGGTTAGGAAATTGGCTGAGCGAAAAGCGACAGAGAGTAGGGATAATGGGTAAGTATTCACATTGGCAGGATGTGACTAGTGGAATCCCGTAGGAATCTGTCTTGGGGCCTCAATTATTCACAATATTTATTAACGACTTAGATGAAGGCATAGAAAGTCTCATATCTAAGTTTGCCGATGACACAAAGATTGGTAGTAAGAACGGGATATGACGCTCGACTCATCGATCGACAGTTCCGACGGGCCACAGCAAAAAATCGCATAGACCTCCTCAGGAGACTAACACGGGACGCAACCAACAGAGTACCCTTTGTCGTCCAGTACTTCCCCGGAGCGGAGAAACTACGCCATGTTCTCCGCAGCCTTCAACATGTCATCGATGAGGACAAACACCTCGCTATGGCCATCCCCACACCTCCACTACTCGCCTTTAAACAGCCACCCAACCTCAAACAGACCATCGTTCGCAGCAAATTACCTAGCTTTCAAGAGAACAGCGTCCACGACACCACACAACCCTGCCACGGTAACCTCTGCAAGACATGCCAGATCATCGACACAGATACCACCATCACACAAGAGGACACCACCCACCAGGTGCATGGTTCATACTCCTGTGACTCGGCCAACGTTGTCTACCTCATACGTTGCAGGAAAGGATGCCCCAGAGCATGGTACATTGGCGAGACCATGCAGACGCTGCGACAACGGATGAACGGACACCGCGCAACAATCGCCAAACAGGAGGGTTCCCTCCCAGTCGGGGAACACTTCAGCAGTCATGGACATTCATCCACCGACCTTCGGGTAAGCGTACTCCAAGGCGGCCTTCGAGACACACGACAACGCAAAATCGTCGAGCAGAAATTGATAGCCAAGTTCCGCACCCATGAGGACGGCCTCAACCGGGATCTTGGGTTCATGTCACGCTACATGTTACCCCACCAGCGAACAAATGTTATCTGTTTTTAATATAATGGGTCATTTGCTGGCTTTCTCTGCCTTCCGGATGTTTCTGCCTCTCTCTGTTTTTTTTCCTGTTTGTTTTTTTGTTGAATGTGTATTCGGGGGTTCTGCAGGTGACACCTCTCTGTCTGAACACGGTGATTGCCTTGGCAACGGGCAGTTGCAGGGGCATTCTGTAAACACCATGTATTGTTCTATATGTATAAATGCGTAGGCTTCAAGGAGCTCCTGAACATTTACCTGAGGAAGGAGGAAGTCTCCGAAAGCTTGTGAATTTAAAATAAAATTGCTGGACTATAACTTGGTGTTGTAAAATTGTTTACAATTGTCAACCCCAGTCCATCACCGGCATCTCCACATCATGACAAAGATTGGTGGCATTGTAAGCAGTGTAGATGAAAACATAAAATTACAAAGGGATATTGATAGATTAGGTGAATGGGCAAAACTGTGGCAAATGGAATTCAATGTAGGCAAATGTGAGGTCATCTACTTTGGATCAAAAAAGGATGGAACAGGGTACTTTCTAAATGGTAAAAAGTTAAAAACAGTGGATGTCCAAAGGGACTTAGGGGTTCAGGTACATAGATCATTGCAGTGTCATGAACAGGTGCAGAAAATAATCAATAAGGCTAATGGAATGCTGGCCTGGAGTACAAGGGGGCAGAAGTTATGCTGCAGCTATACTAAACCCTGGTTAGACTGCACCCGGAGTACTCTGAGCAGTTCTGCGCACCGCACCTTTGGAAGGACATATTGGCCTTGGAGGGAATGCAGTGTAGGTTTACTAGAATGATACCTGGACTTCAAGGGTTAAGTTACGAGGAGCGATTGCACAAATTGGGGTTGTATTCTCTGGAGTTTCGAAGGTTAAGGGGTGATCTGATCGAAGTTTATAAGATATTAAGGGGAACAGATAGGGTGGATAGAGAAAAACTATTTCCGCTGGTTGGGGATTCTATGAGTAGGGGGCACAGTCTAAAAATTAGAGCCAGACCTTTCAGGAGTGAGATTAGAAAACATTTCTACACACAAAGGGTGGTAGAAGTTTGGAACTCTTTTCCGCAAACGGCAATTGATACTAGCTCAATTGCTAAATTTAAATGTGAGATAGATAGCTTTTTGGCAACCAAAGGTATTAAGGGATATGGGCCAAAGGCAGGTATATGGAGTTAGATCAGCCATGATCTTATCAAATGGCGGAGCAGGCTACTCCTGTTCCTATGTTCCTATCTTCCTAATTACAGGGCTATGAGAAAAGAGCAGGGTAATGAGACTAATTGGATTGCTCTTTCAAAGAACCGGCACAGGCACGATGGGCTGAATGGCCTCCTTCTATACTATACCTACTATGATAATGGCGTGCGTCATTCACACGCCGTTATTTTTTCAGCAAGTTCCGGCCCATTGGAATGTCCGTTCTTGAGCTGTTATAGGTTGAGGCACAAATTGCAATAAGGAACAATGGATAGTTAAAAATGGGAATAAAGGTTGGAACAACAAGAATGGAGATAGATCTTGACTTTGTGTGGATGGTGTAAAACGGGTGATGGCGAGTCGGCAGCCCGTTTACATCCCTCCCGATTTTTTTAATTTGACTTCAATGGAAATAAAAATCGGGAGAGATGTGAAATGGGCTGCCGACTCGCCATCACCCGTTTCACACTATCACACAAAATCAAGATCTTCCCCATGATTTCCTCAAAGTGTTGCTCAGTTGCATCTAATCTCTTTTGTCAACATAAACACATCACCGCTCTTCATAGCAGGTTGTTGCAGCTTTTCATCATCATTCTTTGCAGAGCATGGGTGGGTTACTTCATGATGTCCAGGTGGATACACCTTGCAAAGGCTATGTTGTGCAGCATGTAACACATCAAGCTGGTTTTGCCTACATTTTCTGCTCCTACCCCCCAGAGCGATCCAGACACCAAAGCCTTTGCTCAAATAGACCAAATATTCGCTTGATTGTGGAGCTTTTATGTACCTTCTTGTACCCCTCATTTGCTGATGTCTTGCAGTTGGTTAATGTTGCCATTGGCTATAAGTTCAATGGATTTAGAAGAGTCCCCAATATCAGCTATGCTATCCTGCTCAAATAGACAAAGTATGAGTGAATCACTTGCTGACTCTCAAAATTTGGATTGGCCAGAAAGATGATTTGATTAGCATTACAGACCATCTGCATGATGAGGGAATAGAAGCCTTAACAGTTAATATTAATAAAAACAACAGGGAAGCTCCAGTGGCTTATGGACACTATGCCAACTTCAGTATTAAATTACATTTCAGCTTACTCAGCAATACATATTATGGTCTCAATAAAAGAAAAGCAGTGCTAATGACAGTCAAATGCGGTATCAAAAATACTTGATTGAAGATTGAGACCTATAATACCATCACTATGGAATAATGGTTCATGGGAGAGTATAATAAAGGAATTATCTTGCTGTTAGGAAGGAAACTACATGGCTATTAAGTTAACGGTGCACAATGAATGGTTAATAAAATTAGAAAATGCTCAAATACACAGGGCACTAAATTGGGCTGTGTAGCGCCCGTTGTTTCGGCGCTACATGACCTCTCCGACATCCAAGATGGCGTCTTGGATACGCACGTTTCCTGCGTGATGTGCGTCAGATGCCATCTTGGTATAGGAGTTTGCACAGGTGCAGTTAACAAATGCTGGAATCATGTAAAGTAGGGGGAAAATGGCTTCAATCAGTGTGCAATGCTGATTTAAAGTGATAGACACCATTTTGGGAATTAACGCTCAACTCAACGCACAGTCTTAACCCCGACCATCTGAACGTGTCTTAGAGTGCCTGGAGGACCCTCACCAGTGCTATTTAAAAGGGATCATGCAGGATTTACAGGTTAGTCGCTGGATTATTGCCTCTGGCTGCCAAGACATTTGTAACCATTTTTGGAGGTTTCCTAGACTTCAATACTAGGACGTGGGGACATAGCCTAACATTTAGAGCCAGGACGTGCAGGAGTGAAGATAGGAAATGCTTCTACACGCAAAGGGTGGGAGACGTTTGGAATGCTCTTCTACAGACGGCAGTTGATGCTCGCTCACTTGTGAATGTTAAATCTGAGATTGATAGATTTCTGTGAACCAAGGGTATTAAGACATATGGGGCTAAGGCAGGTATATGGAGTTAGGTCACAGGTCCACCATGATCTCACTGAATGGTGGAACAGGCTCTAGGGGCTAAATGCCACTGCCACTTGCTGCTTCTTGATATGTGCCACCTTCTCCTGCAAGAAAGCGAGGCGTGTGCCTGGGTGATGTGCCCGTCATGGTTGAATAGCTGCCAGTGTGTGTGACCTGTGAGTTGTGGGTAGGAGGCTTGAAACAGTGGTAATGTGTAAGGGTGAGAGGAAGCATCTGATGGGAAGAGTTGAGTACTGATGGAAAGAGTTTATTGGTATGTGGGGGATGGGAGGTGTAGTGCGTGGTGCAGTTGGTAGGAGACGCCACTTGACAGTTGACCTCACTCACCTTGCCCACTCATGTCAACGCATTGAACTTCTTCCTGCACTGCATCCATGTTCATGATGCTGTGCGCCTGGCATTGACTTCGCCCCCCACTGCCTCCCACTGTCTTTTGAGTATATGTCTGGAGGGCCTCTTGCACCCCCCCCCCCCCCCCCCCGCCACTGCGGATATAGGATGTCCCTCCTTCTGTCCACCTCTCGCACCCAAGGTCTCTAGTGCATCAGCAAAGAACCTTGGTGCATGCGCTCTCGCAGGCCTGGTACCAACTCAGATCGGCAGATTGGTGAGGTCTGATGTGCAGATTGGAGGATGTTGGATTTAGTAATGCGCAACCTTTATTCAATGTTTTAACATAATTCATCAGTGTGTAAACATAGGGATGGGATCTGCATCTGTGGTTTACATGTGCGATGTCTGATCTCTGTTCAGACTCCATGCAGATAATAGACTGTTATTTTCAGCAAATAACAGGTCCAAGCTACCTTTAAGAAATTTCTAAGAAACATCTTCCCTTTAAGAGATGGAGCTCCCTCTGGTGGTGGAAAGTGCAAATTGCATTCATTCCATGTGCAAGGGCTGGAAAGGAACTCGGATTGCAGGTAAGTGCTCCCTGGGAACCAAACTTGCGTCTTGCCTGCCCAGGGTCCGTCGGGCGCGGGGTGTTAGCACATTGTGCTATCATCGCCCAGAATGGACTCTTAACTAATTTTTCCCCCCACAGTATCTTAAAAAGAAAAAAATAAGATTCACATTTTGGGTGTAAACCCTTTGTTAGAATGTTAACATTTTTTTTCCTACCAAAGTAAACACAACAGGTTTATTGCAGTGCATTGCAGAAAAGCTTAGTGTCAGAATTAGTATTGGACTAATAATTTAACTTCCCTATTAATCCTGTGTAATCGCATTGTGTAGTTTATCCTGATCTGAAATAAATGCAGTCTTTTGGGACTATAAGTATAAAGCATAACTGAAGAAAAACTGCTTCAAGAGAGATTGACACAGTAAAGTATAATCCTCAATAAGCCAGTTACATGAGATAGTTATAGTTATAGAGATAGTGAATGCATTGGTCGTCATCTTCCAAAATTCTGTAGATTCTGGAATGGTTCCTGCAGATTGGAGGGTAGCAAATGTAACCCCACTATTTAAGAAAGGAGGGAGAGAGAAAACAGGGAACTACAGACCTGTTAGCCTGACATCAGTAGTAGGGAAAATGCTGGAATCCATTATAAAGAATGTTTACAGGACACTTAGAAAATAATAATAGGATTTGGCAGAGTCAACATGGATTTATGAAAGGGAAATCATGTTTGACAAACCTATTCGAGTTCTTTGAGGATGTAACTAGTAGAATAGATAAGGGGGAACCAGTGGATGTGGTGTATTTGGATTTTCAGAAGGCCTTCGATAAGGTCCCACACAGGAAGTTGGTGAATGAAGTTAGAGCACATGGAATTGGGGGTAATATACTGGCATGGATTGAGAATTGGTTAACAGACAGAAAACAGAGAGTAGGAATAAACGGGACTTTTTCAGGTTGGCAAACTGTGACTAGTGGGGTACTGCAGGGATCAGTGCTTGAGCCCCACCTATTCACAATCTATATCAATGGTTTGGATGAGGGGACCAAATGTAATATTTCCAAGTTTGCTGATGACACAAAACTAGGTGGGAATGTGAGTTGTGAGGAGGATGCAAAGAGGCTTCAAGGGGATATGGACAGGCTAAGGGAGTGGGCAAGAACATGGCAGATGGAATATAATGTGGAAAAATGGGAAGTTATCCACTTTGGTTGGAAAAACAGAAATGCAGAGTTTTTTAAATGGTAAGAGATTGGGAAATGTTGATGTTTAAAGGGACCTGGGGGTCCTTGTATATGAGTCACTGAAAGCTAATACGCAGGTGCAGCAAGCAATTAGGAAGGCAAATGGTATGCTGGCCTTTATTACAAGAGGATTTGAATACAGGAGTAAAGATGTCTTACTGCAATTATATAGGGCCTTAGTGAGACCGCACCTGGAGTATTGTATACAGTTTTGGTCTCCTTACCTAAGAAAGGATATACTTGCCATAGAGGGAGTGCAACGAAGGTTCACCAGACTGATTCCCGGGATGGCAGGATTGTCGTATGAGGAAAGATTGAGTAGACTGGGCCTGTATTCTCTAGAGTTTAGAAGAATGAGAGGTGATCTCATTGAAACATACAAAATTCTTACAGGGCTCGACAGGGTAGATGCAGGGAGGATGTTTCCCTTGGCTGAGGCGTCTAGAACCGGGGTCACAGTCTCAGAATAAGGGGTAGACCATT
Organism: Heptranchias perlo; assembly: GCF_035084215.1. Taxonomy (NCBI): domain Eukaryota; kingdom Metazoa; phylum Chordata; class Chondrichthyes; order Hexanchiformes; family Hexanchidae; genus Heptranchias; species Heptranchias perlo. The sequence goes on from NC_090330.1 coordinate 59,008,024, forward strand.
TAGGACTGAGATGAGGAGAAATTTCTTCACTCAGAGGGTGGTGAATCTTTGGAATTCTCTACTGCAGAGCGCTGTGGAGGCTCAGTCATTGAGTATATTCAAAACAGAGATCGATAAATTTCTAGATATTAAAGGCATCAAGGGATATGGGGATGGTGCAGGAAAATGGCGTTGAGGTAGAAGATCAGCCATGATCTTGTTGAATGGCGGAGCAGGCTCAAGGGGCCGGATGGCCTACTCCAGCTCCTATTTCTTATGTTCTTATGTACATGCTCTGGCCCAGATTTTAGAATGGAGACAGGATGGCAGCGGGAGGGGGTGAATGGACGTGAATGGAAAATATGTCCGTTTCCCATGCAATCTCAAGTGAATTGGTGCTTAACGTGGTTTCCGGGTTTGCTGTCAGAAAGCTGCGCAGTGGGCGGAGCTCTATTTGAAGGGTGATTGCTCCAAAGGCTTTTGCTGGAGCAAAGTCCCAGAAATCACAGTGGAGCAGCACAGGGGGCAAGGCTGCTCCAAGGTTCAGTGACACCTCACTGCAGAAGCTACTGGACGGGGTGAGGAGGAGGAGGGAAGTGTTTTACCCCACGGACTGGAGGAAGTGGCCTGCCTCTGCCACCAAGAAGGCCTGGCTCGAGGTGGCAGAGGAGGTCACCAGCAGCAACATCTCCCGCACCTGGATCCAGTGCAGGAAGCGTTTCAATGACCTAACTAGGTCAGCAAAAGTGAGTACACTTACTGATTCTCATACATTCCGTTTTGCTCATCACTGCCCCCTCCCCCCCGACATCATTCTGCACTGCCAAGACGACTCCATCTCATCACTCCTCACACCCACTTATGGCTCATCCTCAACTTACCTTCAATTCCTCAGCACTTCCTCACCACCTCATTTTTGACCCCACCACTACCACTCACCCCAATCCTCATCCAATGTGATATCTCTGTCTCATACTCACCCTCTGATGCATCTCTTTCATGGTCAGCCTCACCCAAAGCAATGCATTCATCGGTTGGCCACTTCACTATCACTCACTTACTTACATCTGTTCTTTCTCCCCTTCCAGGAGAATAAAGCGTAAAATGCACGCGAAAAGGCGAGGACTGGAGGGGGGGCCACATCAAGTAGTGGTCCTGACAGAGCAGGAGGCGCTCGAGTTCAGTCGCACCCTCGAGTGCCTGTCCGTTGGGGATGCCGAGACTGGCACCCCACGAACATCTGAGGTACACCGTTACATCTTAGTGAGCCATTCACCAGTGCAGATACTCACGCCTTGGTGGGTCCTAGCAGTCAGTTAGTTGGGTTGGCACCTGGTGAGTCACCACACACAAGTGAGCACGAGCAGACACTGGTGGCAGGGGCAGCTGTGGAGAGTCCACGTCGGTGGGAGCACTCCTTTCCAGGCTCTGCTCAGCCGGACGCAGATGCTGAACCCTGGGGGCCATCCCTTAAAAAGAGAATGATGGAGGGGCAGCAGCACATTTGCGAGGTACCGGAACAGGTGCCACGTACACTCTCCACAATAGCGTAGAGGATGGAGGACTCCAACTCCTGCATTAGTGGAATGGTGGCACAGGTACGGGAGGGAATCTCTGAGATAGTGTCGCAGGGACGTGAGCAACTGTCTGAAATAGTGTTGCATGTAACTGCTGAAATGTCTGAGATAGTGTTGCAGGTAAGTGCGGGAATGTCTGCGATGGAGAGAAGAATAGCCTTTGTTGAGCTTCAAGCACGGCTCACAAATGAGTCCATTCAGGCCTTAACAACGGTTGTTCGGACTCAGGGTGAACAACATTCTGCCGCCTTAAACAGGCTGACAGATACTTTAGAAGTGGCTTTCCAACGCATCACACATATTCACCACACTGTTGTCCAGCAGGGTGGTAGGAGTGATGTGGGCCTGGCCCAGAGGAGGGATGATGGCGAAAGGGGACATGGAAGTGGGGACGCCACTCAAAGCTCCCACATCTCTCCCGTTGCCCCCCTCTCAACCAGTACCTGCAATGCTGCCTCCTCTCCTCTCCAGGTGGCTGAGTCTGCCTCTGCACAGGTGCAGGTGGAGCAGTCTTTGGCGGGGCCCTCACGGGCTCCAAAACCCGGAGGGCGTGGGCCAAAAGCATCTCAACAGTCAGGGCATGAACATGAGCAACCTGCCACTACCTCTGCTGCAGCCACAGGGGATGCACCACGTAGAAGCGGTAGGAAGAGAAAGGCTAAGGATTTGTGATCACGAAGGGTATGCACAAGGGTGTCTGACAGATGGTCACGTTTTTCATTTATATTTGGTTTTTGTTAAACTCACATTAAATGTTATGATTATCACCACTACTGCCATGTCTTGCCCATTCTTAACTGGCTTTTGTGATAGGGTCCTTTCTTGAGGTTCACCATGAACGGTGACACTTGATGCCACCAAGTGGGTGACTTATTGTGGGTGTATGTGTAGTTGCAGGACTGTTTTGTGCAGGGAGGGGTGGCGCTGGTGTAGCTGCTGCTCTTTCCAGGTGGTCTGAGGACTGGACCCTTCACACTTTCTGATGTTAGGAGAACCGTTCATATATCAGTGACTCCCTGACCTCATGAGCAGCCAGGTGAGCCGCTGCTGTTCCCATGGGTTCCTCCTCCCCCTCCTCAAAGTGGATGGTGGATGTAGATGGGGCCTCCTCAAGCAGCACCCCTCTCTGTTGTGCCACGTTGTGCAGGACACAACACACTACTCTAATGCGTCCCACTCTGTCTGGTGCGTATTGAAGTGCTCCCCCAGAACGATCAAGGCACCTGAATAGCATGCTGAATTGTAGACCTGGTAGCGATGTGGCTGTCTTTATATTGACACTGTTGCTTGGTGATGGGGTTCCATAGAGATGTCATGAGCCACGTGTGCAGAGGGTACACCTTATCCCCGAGGAGCCAATCCTTAAAGTTGTTTGGTGCGTGGAAGAGGGGCGGGATGTTGGATTCCCTCAGAATGAAGGAATCGTGGCAGCTGCCAGGGAATCTGGCACACACATGAAGGAATCTCTTGCGGTGGTCACAAATGAGCTGTGCGTTGATGGAGTGATACTCCTTTCAGTTGATAAACAGTCCTGGCTCATGTGGAGGTGCTCGGATTGCTACATGGGTGCAATCGATTGCACTCTGCACCCATGGGAAGCCAGCCACAGACTGGAATCCCACTGCCCTCTCCGACAGGCTGAGGTCTTCCATGGGGAAGTTGACGTAATGCGAGGCTCTGCGAAACAAGCCGTCGGTGACCTGCATTATGCAGTTGTGTGCAGGCGACTGAGAGACCCCGGCAATGTCACTGGTGGCACCCTGGAATGATCTGGAGGTGAAGAAGTTGAGGGCAGTGGTGACTTTAACTGCGACGGGTAATGAGATGCCACCAGGCCCAGCCGGGAGCAGCTTGGCACGAAGGAGGCTGCAGATGTCTGCGACCACCTGGCGACTCACTCTGAGCCCCCATATACACTGCTCCTCAGAGAGGTCCAGGAAGCTGAACCTTGGTCTGTAGGCCCTGTGATGAGGGTAGTGCCCCCTGCGATGTCACTCTCTCTGTTGATGCCCTCTGTGCTCTTGTGCAGGTGCCTGTGGCGCAGCACTGTGTTGTGGAGCTGCAAGTGGTGGAAGTGCACGTCCTGCCTGGCGAGGATGGTGATGTTGCTCGTTGCCAGATGTAGTGGTGAATGCAGCCATGGCGCCCCCCATCCTGATGGTGTCAGTTTGAGGGGGTCCGAAAAGTTGGTAAATATGTGTGAACAGAAGAATTCTGAGTGGAAAGTAAGAGTTTTCAGTGAAAACACAAAGATCTCCCAGCCTAAAGTTTGCCTGAAAGAACTGCAATAACTCACTTTTTATCCCCACCTGTCAAACAAACATTTGAATGTCAACTGGCTGCTGGCTGAAACATGTCTGGTAGAACATGGAGTATTTCCGACAGCATGGGAAACACGTTTAGGATGTTTGAAAATTGGACCCCGCCTTATTGGGCACAAAATTAAGTACTTCAAATACCTCAACTATCTAATTGACTATATTAACTGTCACTCCGCTGGCTTTAATTGCCGGTGGGCCTTCCGCATTTGGGAGGCGGCGCACTCACACCCAGGTGCGTCAATGGGGAACTCAGAAATCTGCAGGTTGGAGCCGGGTTCCGAACCTGTTCGGGATTTCCCCGATTTTCGGAGCCTCCTCGGCCCCAACGCACCCGCACTTGGATTCCCAAATCGAGCCCAATGTCACGGTATAAAATCACAAAACTAATACTATTATGACATTGTCCACAAGGTGGCAGGGCAGTTAATAAATATATTAGGATCTTTTGTTAGCTCTTCAAGGTTCACTAGGTAGGTTGAACTTCAATGATTCATTTAATGACTATTTTTGGAGCAAAAATAGTCAAAGAACAACAATATGGAGCAAAAATAGTCAAAGAACAACAACTTGAATTTATATAGCGCCTTTAACATCGTAAAAGATCCCAAGTCACTTCACAGGCGTGTAATCATACAAAAATTGACACCCAATCAAAAGGAGGAGACATTAGGAGAGGTGACCAAAAGCTTGGTTAAAGAGGTAGGTTTTAAGGAGTGTCTTAAAGGAAGAGAGAGAGAGGTGGAAAGGCAAAGAGGTTTGGGGAGGGACTTCCAGAGCTGAGACTGAGTCCACTGAGCAGTTAGTCTCACATTTTGAGGTAAGGAAATCCATAAGCTCCTGAACTTGGCTTTGGAAATGAGGATGGAGTGTGGGAGGTGGAAGAAGGTAATTTGTGGAGTTGTCCATACCCATCAAGATGTTGCCATAAATGAAAAGCTAGGGGAGAGCTGGGGGTTAGAGAAAGAGAGAGGGAGCTAGGAGATAGCGGTTTATTTTCCCCCAGGGATGGAAGGCGAGGATAAAGAGATTGGAGAGAGTTTTCTCTTTCATTGTGACCTTGACGGTGGAAAAGCCACATATGATAATACATTCAAGGGCATGGTCTTGGATGTGGTTGAGGAAGTTGTAGGAAAGGGGAGGTTGCGTGAGAACCAGAGGGCAGAAAAGTTAAAGGATGAAGAGCAAGGGGAACTTAGGTGAGAATTGAAGTCACCAGGAATACGGAGTCACTAGAGTGCAGATGCTGAGTGAGGAGGTGAGGGAAAAACTTTCAGGAAGGAAGATATTGGAGCTTGAGAGGACAGTGAGCAATGATGATTTTGAAGGAGAGGTAAGAGGAATGATGAAGAAAGAGATCTTCAAATGAAGAACAAGTGCTAGTGGAGTAAATGGACAGGCCAAGGAGGATCACACTGCCACCATGGCTGTGTGGACAGGGAACGTGGTGGAATATGAAGCCAGATGAGCCAGTCTGAGTGAGGGGAACCAGGTTTCAGTTATGCCCAGGATGTTAAGAGAGTAGATATTGTTCAGGACAGTACAGAGTGCACAGGTAACAGACCCATGAGGCAGTTGGGGGTGGGGGCAGGGGTTGTAGAAAGAAGTATGGAAAGGAGGTTGAAAAAAATTTCTCCCGGGTCAGTGTAGTTGGTGGGTCGTGCATGAGGAGAGGACAATCAGGCAGTTTGCATTGCTGTTCTCGGAAATCCAGTAGTCAGTTTCACAATGAATGCAACAGAGGATGCCCAAATTGATGCAGAGGGAGCCTATAGACCTGCCTTGGAGGCACTCAAATATGGGACAACAGAAGGATGAGATCATCAGGGGAAGAGCAAAGGATGAGATCAAGGGGGACATAGCGTAGAGGAGAATCAGAAGACTGAAGGACAGAGAACTTGGGTCCAGAGCAGCAGCCGGTATGTGTAGGCAAGGTGCCGTAATCCTGAGTTAGATATGTAGACCTACATAGGATTACAGATCACCTGAGGTAACCATAGAATGCAGAATAAGTATCTAGCAATGAGTAAACAAGAGTTACTGTGTTCTTTTGAGAGCCTCAGAATGCCAATCCGACCTTTGCATTCCTGTGTTTTTTTCCCTCGCTAGGTCTTTCACATTTCAGTCTCGTATTCCTCAGTGACTGTTCTGCACCAATTATGTAATTCTTCAGTGAACCTTCGCCCTCTGTGCTGAATTACACTAGGCAAGTACAGGTGGTGAAGATGAAGAACAGTAAAAACAGTTGAATAATATTTTAACCAAGGAGACACGCAATGGTGGCAACACGTCAGAGTGAAGACGTTGGGGTCAGGAATTTGGTGGTGGGGAGTAACTTTAAAAAAAAATTACCTTTTGTGGGTATGGTTAACTCAGGCAATAAAAAGGGAAAAATGGGTGGAAGAAAAGCAGGGAATGAAAATGGATGGAGTTTATGGAACGAGAGCTCTAGCAAAGTGTTGCCACCTTCGAGGTAGATCAGAAGATACGGATGAGGAAGGCTTTTCATCCAATCTTAACTCATCCATCCAGAAAGACCCCATAGTCCCTCCAGCAGAGTTTCTTAAATTATTCCAGGGTTTTTGGCCTCGCTACTCCATCAAGAACTCCATTTCATGTCTTGATCACTCTTTGTGTGAACTCCCTGATATCAATCCGAAATTTATCTTTTACTCGTTCAAACCTGTGTCTCTCTGTCCTACTTTCACGATTTAGTTTGAAGCAATGATCCAATTTTCCTTTTCCATATTGATTACTATCATATACCTCAAAGATCAATTCTCAGTCATGTCCTTTCAAAGCTGAAAAGCCCAAGTTTTTCCTCATCACTCGGTTCACTGATGCTAGGGATTTCCCCTAAACTGCCCTCCAGGCTTGAATGTCTGTCTCCCTTCTGTCTTGGTGACCAGAATTGGACACAGCACTCAAGGTGTGATCTAACCAGAGTACTATACAGTACAGCATGAGTTCCTCTGACTTGTATTTTACATTGTTGATTAATGCTCCATAGTGGATATGTTGAGTATCAAGTCCAACTAAATTAATATAGCCCTTTTTCAACTTCATCCGTAGTTATTATGACACTATTCATCGAGTACTAGTTGAATAATTTTTTTCTTCTTACATACACTTGCCATTGATCAGACAATGAAATATTTTGTCTAACTCATTTTGTAGGTCCTGAGTGCATCCACAAATTCAATTGCCCCTCCTAGTTTGATATCATTGGCAAATTTGACCTGTTTGCATTGAGTTTATGTGGATGTTGTATTTTTTGAAACAAAAGATTTGCCAAATACTTTTTTTTGGGTAAATGTCTCTCCCAATTTTTGATTTCAATGGGATGAAAATTGCACAGATTCTACAATGGGCGGGAAATCCGCTCCGCCATGTCACTGCCCAGGAAGTGAAGTTGAAAATTCCTGCAGTGTTTTTAATGAAGGTTGCAGAAATTTTATTCAAAATCCACATAATATTGTTTGAGGGGTATATCACCTCTACTTGGAGTTTTCTTTCATTTTTAAATGCTGACGCAATTAGAATTGGAGCAGGAGATCTGTTGGCTTTGTTAGTCCTTTCAGTAAACTTGTTCAAATAAACAGAAACAGATGGAGATAAGCGTCATGGAGGAAACCTAAACAATGTAAGGAAAAATCCTATTCTTGATGTGTACGTCAGTGTGAACGTAGGTTCACTGCTTGGTAGCATCAACTGCACAATTTCAACTGTTCCATATGGTGATATGACGAGCATCTTGGCCTAATTTATGACCCAGGATGAAAAGCACCATGACTCCATATAGAACAAAAACTCAATCTTGATTTCAATAATTTTGTCCATTACCTCATTGAATGACTCATTCAGACTAATTATGATATTATTAAATGTCAGAGTCTTCCCTGAAGAATTAGCAACATCGTGAAGTTTTTTTAAAAAAATTCTGGGGATAAAGTTGATTATTGACTAATGTGTTAATACTCTTTAATCTGACAGCTTCCTCCAATGCTCAGGAAAAATAAAATAAAAGAGAGTCATGTTCTTGTTCCTCTGATGTTGTCAGGTTGTAGGTTCAAGCCCTATCTGATGGTCTGAGATTACAATTTAAGCTGATACTCCAGTGCAGTACTGAAATTATTGTACTGAAAGTGGCATTACTGCAGATGCCATTCCTTAGATGAAAGTTGGATGTTGATGAAAGGTCTTGTTCAGGCGAATGTTAATGACTCAATGGCATTATTTGAAGAATATGTGTCCCAGTGCCTTGGCCAACATTCCTCCCTCAATTAACTGCATTCTATATTCAGACAAGGTGATCAACTATCCTTTTCCTGGAGGAGGTGAGATTGCAGCCTAAGACCTATATAGCAGCAGTCCGAGAATTCAGAAGGGGTGCAAAGATTGGCACACTAGCCTCTACCATGAGAACTGCACTACGGAGGATCTGGACCTGCCCCTCATCCCAAGGCTGACTACATAATTCCTATTGCATGCATAAGAACCCCACACATGCATGTTCAGGTGCATTCCATTCTGTGCATTTTGGAAGCGAATTGCCGAACTTCCACTCTGATTGGGGGGCGTGACATAAAATCAGACCCTCTATGACATGACAGGCAATATATAAATGCAGGTATTATTATTATAATCATAAACTGCCCCAATTTGGTATTAATTACATTTGCAAAAATTGGACGGATTCTATAACGGGTGGGCAATCTACTCCATCAGCTAACTGCCTAGCGGTGATGACAAAAATCTCACTGTTTCCAGTGGTTGAGGAGCAAGAAGGGTCAAATAAATGTACGAGATTTAGGCAGAGAACAGGAGAAACTGTTTTACACAGAGAATTAAAAAGTCTAATGGAATATTAGCCTTCATCTCAAGGGGGCTGGAATATAAAGGGGTGGAAGTTACGCTATAGTTGTATAAAGCTCTGGTTACACCGCATCTGTAGTACTGTGTTCGGTTCTGGGCACCGCACATCTGGAAGGATATATTGACCTTGGAGGGGTTGCAGTGCAGATTCACCAGAAGGATATCGGGGCTAAAAGGGTTAAATTATGAGGACAAGTTGCATAGACTAGGCTTGCATTGCCTCGTGAGTAGGATATTAAGGGGTGATATAATTGAGGTGTTTAAGATGATTAAAGGATTTGATAGGGTAAGGAGAGAGAAACTATTTCCCCTGGTGGGGGAATCCAGAACAAGAGGGCATAACCTTAAAATCAGAGCTAGGCTATTCAAGGGTGATGTCAGAAAGCACTTCTTCACACAAAGGGTTGTGGAACTCTGGAACTCTGGAACTCTCTCCTCCAAAAAGCTGATGAGGCTAGGTCAATTGAAAATTTCAAAACCGAGATTGATAGATTTTTGTTAGGCAAGAGGAATTAAGGGATATGGAACCAAGTTGGGTAAATGGAGTTAAGATACAGATCAGCCCTGATCTAATTGAATGTCGGAACAGGCTCGAGGGGCTGAATGCCCTACTCCTGCTGCTATGTTATGCGGCTGTGTGATGCACTACCAGAGTTAGTGATTGAAACAGAGACATTAGCAACTCTTAAGAATAGGTTACAGGTAGTTTAAGGAAGCCTTTGTATCTAGTGAAGACAGCAGCCTCCATTTTAATGCTAGCTAAGAAAGTATCTGGAACACACTGGGGCCAAAGTCAACAGTGGGCACCTTGACACAAGTGCCAGGATGTGACCACCCGGGTCCTCTGCTGCTGACCCCACCAAAGTTTGCCTGATCAAGGGGAGGTCCCTTTATTTCCAGTCAAAAGGCAGGTGCCACTAGGGGCATCTGCCTTATGCCATAGGTTGCAAATTGCAGCAGAGGTTGCTGGGTTCTAGGGGGTGCCAGGTCCTTCCTGGGAGAAACTTCAAAGTGCTTCCAGCAACCTCCTTTGTAAGGGGGCTGCAATGAAATAATTTTTAATAGAAGGGGCCCACTTATGCAGTTTGGTAGGTAGCAACACACTGGTCTCACCAGCCATAACTCTACTTTTCTACTTTTGGTCCCTCTGAGGGCAAGAAAGCAGAACTCCTGATGTGGGGACTCCCTGCTCAGACCTTGCCCCCTCTTATACTGATGGCCTTGCTTGGACCAGGCAGAGACTCAACTACCAACAAGCCTACTGTGGATGAGCTATGTCACCTTCTGTATGATGACTTGCACCCCAATCAAGTAAGCAGAACAGCTCTGTCTCTGGCTGTCAGCACACCTCTCAAATTTTATGCCATGAGCACCTCCGAAGCTGCAAATGGGACTCATGCAATGTCAGCCAAGGAATCGTCCGAGCCTTCATATGCCTGGTCACCAATACCATTCTCAGGAGAGTTGCAGAATTCATCCATTTTGGGATGACACCTAGGCAGCAGCAACACAGGACTAATCAGTTCTATCAAGTTGCTGTATTGCCCAGTGTTCAGGGAGCAATAGATGACACCCATATTGCACTATGAGCTCCTACTGTGGACCCATTGAATTTTCTGAATAGAAATTCCACTCCCTCAATGTTCAAATTGTCTTTGACAGCTAAAATTAATCCAGCATGTCAATGCCAGATTTGCAAAAAGTTGTCACAACACTTTTTTTGCTTGAGGATTTCCAGTCTCCCAGCTTTATCCAGGGAAGACAGTAAAGTATTGGGATAGCTTCTCTGAGTCAAAATATATACCTTGCTTCCATGGCTCATGCCCCTTCTGACTGCCAAACTCACCAGCAGAATATTGCTAGAGTGGTCACGGAAAGGACTTAGAGTTCTGGAGATAAGATTTCATTGCCTTGAAAGATCAAGAGGGGAAGTGCTATATGTTCTTGAGTGGGTCTTTTGTATCATGGTTGCTTGCTGTGTCCTTCACAACTTTGTGATTCAGAAAGGACGGACCTGGAATGGCAGGAGGATGTTGAGGAACTCGGAGCCATAAGGATCAGTATTCAGAGGACTCCAACCAGACCTTCCAAGACCTCATTGAATAACAAGGCCAAATCAAAGTGCAACAGTACTATTTACTTTACTCAAACCTATTTCCATAAACGCCAACCTAGAAAACTGGCAAAAGATGACGAACACCAGCCACAAAAACAGCTGGCTAACATATACATAGGCATTATGACGTGAAGATGAGGAGTTAGACTGAAAGTGCAGTGGTACATGGGCTTGTCATAATTTAAACTACAGGTATACCCATCATTCATCACTTTCATTCCTGGAGAAAAACCTAAAGTACACAAAAGCACGGTTTGGACCAGGGATGAATTTAGAAATGATTGAAGGGAGGTTTGAGCGTAGGAGGTGAGAGATTTAATTTTCTTGGGGAACCTGGAAGCATCATCATAACATTTTCATTGAGATTTTATTGGTACCATTTATGAAATTTTGGAGCCTACTATAATTCTCTTTTTCAATCCAAATACAATTTCTGCTGGGAGGGTTACAGCTAGATTAAATATGAAAATACAAAATAGTTTTATGGACTTCAATACAACTTTACAGGGGCCAGTAAATCTGTGAACTGAAATCTTTTACAACACACACCTACAAAATCTCAAGCAGCAATGCATTCTACATGCTCAGCACACAACTGGCAGATTGTCATATTTGTCCCTATCTCTGACCCCACGGCAACCAGGAGGCAGGTGTAGGATTACAAGAATTGAAGGTATGTTGATTTAACTATCTTAAATAAACAACTTTTATTTTAAGTAGTGTTCAGCAGAATAACGCTGAATCAATGTGATTGAAACAAAACGTAAAATGGAGTTGTAATGAAGGGTCACATCCAACATTGCATTTACTTCTTAGATTCTCATCAATCTGTTGTGCATTTTAAACAGTTTCTAACACACAGGACTAAAAATTACTGTTTGTAATAATAGCAGATGAATGCTTTGCATGCTCTTATGACAGTCCCCTGTCGACTATTTTAACAGAGGAGTTAACCTATTTAAAATAAATGGATTCGTGCCCTCTGTTAAAGTAGTGGACAGAGGAGAGTTATTTGAATGCATTATATATCAATTTGTTACTAACAGCAGTTTTTGCATTGATCTTTTGATTCTTTCAAAAAGAAATAAAAATCATTGCAGTGTGCAATCATTATGAAATAAAAAAGGTACAAAAGCATGGTTCTCAGGAATAGGGGTAGGTGCTGAGGGGCTGAATGTGCTTGAAGATAGACTGGAGATGGTGAGTCAAGTTTATTATACTCTTACTGATTATTAACATCACTTTGCGCTTCCTCATGGAGGTTGCCCATTCTAATATGGGTGGTGCTGGCTGTCTTCCTGGCAGCTGCATGGGCCTCGACTTCAGAGGCATCTAACTGTGGGAGAGATTGACGTCTGATTGATTGATGCTTCTAATAGCCTTCAGTTCCACTATCCAACCAATCTGATTTTTTGATACTACCAGCCTCAGTGATAAAAAGCTGATTTTTCTTGTAGAATGCTGACAAGTGGGTAAAGACACTGACTGTCAGCTTAAGTTGACAGTTGTCATGCATGTAGATTTTATCTCCCTATTTCCACTGAGAGCTCAGATGTGTTTTTCTAATACCTATCCTGGTGCTGCATCAAGGTGCCACCTGAGGGTCAGTTCGTGAGACGTGGTTGGCTGCTGCCCTTGTGCAAGAGGCTCTTGGCACTAATGTGGTCCGTGTCTCATTACAATGAAATCCTGGGACGGGCCCAGTGTGGGCTGCATCTTTTGTGCGACTGCCTGGGCAGCCTGCCCCTGCATCCTACGTGCTCTTTCAGCTGGCCTCTGAGCACGTCTGGCATGGGCTGCTATCTAGAAAAACAGTGAACTCCAACTGTGCCACTAGTAGCAGGCTCACATTCTAGTTGGCAACTGATTGATAGTGAAGGCTGTTACAAACAAACAAACAAACAATCAGCAGGATGGCCGATCTAATCGTTCCCACCAGATCTTGAAAGTACTGATCGATCGTTTCCTATAACCTGGCCCCACGTGGCTGAAGGCTAGAATGCAGTTTTCCCTCAAACCTGTTTCCCATGGCTCTAGAGCTGCAATCTGTGCTTCTGATAATGACTTGCCTTGAGACACTTATGGGGGAGGGGGGCTGCAATCGCAGACAGCAACGAAGTTGGAGTTGGAGTTGTAAGGGCTTGTAAGCAGAGGTCCAAGCACTGACTCCAGGTGGAAGAGTTAGAGAACCATTGAACAAGAGCGCACTGTGAATGAAGACTTGTCATTCCATTTAAGTGAGGGAGACGAGGGGGAGGGGCCCCATAATGTCAAAGTGAAAATGGGAAGGTCGCAGCTCTCTTACCTTGGTTTTTTTTTATTCGTTCACGGGATGTGGGCGTCGCTGGCAAGGCCAGCATTTATTGCCCATCCCTAATTGCCCTCGAGAAGGTGGTGGTGAGACGTCTTCTTGAACCGCTGCAGTCCGTGTGGTGACGGTTCTCCCACAGTGCTGTTAGGAAGGGAGTTCCAGGATTTTGACCCAGCGACAATGAAGGAACGGCGATATATTTCCAAGTCGGGATGGTGTTGTTCCCATGCGCCTGCTGCCCTTGTCCTTCTAGGTGGTAGAGGTCGCGGGTTTGGGAGGTGCTGTCGAAGAAGCCTTGGCGAGTTGCTGCAGTGCATCCTGTGGATGGTGCACACTGCAGCCACAGTGCGCCGGTGGTGAAGGGAGTGAATGTTTAGGGTGGTGGATGGGGTGCCAATCAAGCGGGCTGCTTTATCTTGGATGGTGTCGAGCTTCTTGAGTGTTGTTGGAGCTGCACTCATCCAGGCAAGTGGAGAGTATTCCATCACACTCCTGACTTGTGCCTTGTAGATGGTGGAAAGGCTTTGGGGAGTCAGGAGGTGAGTCACTCGCCACAGAATACCCAGTCTCTGACCTGCTCTCGTAGCCACAGTATTTATATGGCTGGTCCAGTTAAGTTTCTGGTCAATGGTGACCCCCAGGATGTTAATGGTGGGGGATTCGGCGATGGTAATGCCATTGAATGTCAAGGGGAGGTGGTTAGACTCTCTCTTGTTGGAGATGGTCATTGCCTGGCACTTATCTGGCGCGAATGTTACTTGCCACTTATCAGCCCAAGCCTGGATGTTGTCCAGGTCTTGCTGCATGCAGGCTCGGAATGCTTCATTATCTGAGGGGTTGCGAATGGAACTGAACACTGTGCAGTCATCAGCGAACATCCCCATTTCTGACCTTATGATGTAGGGAAGGTCATTGATGAAGCAGCTGAAGATGGTTGGGCCTAGGACACTGCCCTGAGGAACTCCTGCAGCAATGCCCTGGGGCTGAGATGATTGGCCTCCAACAACCACTACCATCTTCCTTTGTGCTAGGTATGACTCCAGCCACTGGAGAGTTTTCCCCCTGATTCCCATTGACTTCAATTTTACTAGGGCTCCTTGGTGCCACACTCGGTCAAATGCTGCCTTGATGTCAAGGGCAGTCACTCTCACCTCACCTCTGGAATTCAGCTGTTTTGTCCATGTTTGGACCAAGGCTGTAATGAGGTCTGGAGCCGAGTGGTCCTGGCGGAACCCAAACGGAGCATCGGTGAGCAGGTTATTGGTGAGTAAGTGCCGCTTGATAGCACTGTCAATGACACCTTCCAACACTTTGCTGATGATTGAGAGTAGACTGATGGGGCGGTAATTGGCCGGATTGGATTTGTCCTGCTTTTTGTGGACAGGACATACCTGGGCAATTTTCCACATTGTCGGGTGGATGCCAGTGTTGTAGCTGTACTGGAACAGCTTGGCTAGAGGCGCAGCTAGTTCTGGAGCACAAGTCTTCAGCACTACAGCTGGGATGTTGTCAGGGCCCATAGCCTTTGCTGTATCCAGTGCACTCAGCCGTTTCTTGATATCACGTGGAGTGAATCGAATTGGCTGAAGACTGGCTTCCGTGATGGTGGGGATATCGGGAGGAGGCTGAGATGGAATATCCACTCGGCACTTCTGGCTGAAGATGGTTGCAAACGCTTCAGCCTTGTCTTTTGCACTCACGTGCTGGACTCCGCCATCATTGAGAATGGGGATGTTTGCAGAGCCTCCTCCTCCCGTTAGTTGTTTAATTGTCCACCACCATTCACGACTGGATGTGGCAGGACTGCAGAGCTTTGATCTGATCCATTGGTTGTGGAATCGCTTAGCTCTGTCTATAGCATGTTGCTTCCGCTGTTTAGCATGCATGTAGTCCTGAGTTGTAGCTTCACCAGGTTGGCACCTCATTTTTAGGTACGCCTGGTGCTGCTCCTGGCATGCTCTTCTACACTCCTCATTGAACCAGGGTTGATCCCCTGGCTTGTTGGTAATGGTAGAGTGAGGAATATGCCGGGCCATGAGGTTACAGATTGTGCTGGAATACAATTCTGCTGCTGCTGATGGCCCACAGTGCCTCATGGATGCCCAATTTTGAGCTGCTGGATCTGTTCTGAATCTATCCCATTTAGCACGGTGGTAGTGCCACACAACACGTTGGATGGTGTCCTCAGTGCGAAGACGGGATTTCATCTCCACGAGGACTGTGCGGTGGTCACTCCTACCCATACTGTCATGGACAGATGCATTTGCGACAGGTAGATTGGTGAGGACGAGGTCAAGTAAGTTTTTCCCTCGTGTTGGTTCGCTCACCACCTGCCGCAGGCCCAGTCTAGCAGTTATGTCCTTCAGGACTCGGCCAGCTCGGTCAGTAGTGGTGCTACCGAGCCACTCTTGGTGATGGACATTGAAGTCCCCCACCCAGAGTACATTTTGTGCCCTTGCTACCCTCAGTGCTTCCTCCAAGTGGTGTTCAACATGGAGGAGGACTGATTCATCAGCTGAGGGAGGACGGTAGGTGGTAATCAGCAGGAGGTTTCCTTGCCCATGTTTGACCTGATGCCATGAGATTTCATGGGGTCCAGAGTCAATGTTGAGGACTCCCAGGGCCACTTCCTCCTGACTGTATATCACTGTACCGCCACCTCTGGTGGGTCTGTCCTGCCGGTGGGACAGGACATACCCAGGGATGGTGATGGAAGAGTCTGGGACGTTGGCTGAAAGATATGATTCTGTGAGTATGGCTATGTCAGGCTGTTGCTTGACTAGTCTGTGGGACAGCTCTCCCAATTTTGGCACAAGTCCCCAGATGTTAGTAAGGAGGACCTTGCAGGGTCGACTGGGCTTGGTGTTTTGCCGTTGTCGTGTCCAGTGCCTAGTGGTCCGATGCCGGGTGGTCCGTCCGGTTTTATTCTTATTATGACTTTTCGTAGCGAGATTTTACAACTGAGTGGCTTGCTAGGCCATTTCAGAGGGCAATTAAGAATCAACCACATTGCTGTGGGTCTGGAGTCACATATAGGCCAGACCGGGTAAGGGCGGCAGGCTTCCTTCCCTGAAGGACATTAGTGAACCAGATGGGTTTTTACGACAATCCGGTAGTTTCATGGCCATCATTACTGATACTAGTATTTTAATTCCAGATTTTTATTTAATTAATTGAATTTAATTAATTAATTGAATTTAAATTCGCCAGCTGCCGTGGCGGGATTTGAACTCATGACTCTGGATTTTAGTCCAGGCCTCTGGATTACTAGCCCAGTAACATAACCACTATGCTACCGTACCCGATAGGTTATCCTGGTCAGGTCACTAAATTTTTTGCACCACTGTTCCACTGCCATGGGGGTGAGAGAGGTGGCACTCAGCACCTCTGCCACCTTCCTCCACATGACTCCGGTGACTGCTGTTGGTGGCCTCCTTCCCCGAGAACCCAGGTGGCTTCACCTTTGGTAGATCTTGCTCAGGAGGATCTGTTGGTCAACTTCTGAGAAATTCTGGGCTTTTCTCCTTCTGCCACCAGTTTCCTGAGGCTTTCCTCAGGCAATCAGTGTGTGAAGTTGAAGCCACAATGAAGTCTTAAGCAATCACAAAGGAATCCTTTGGCAAGAAATCTCTGCAGTTGAACATTCTGACAAAAGCAAACACACATCACCTACCTGCTGTGCTTCCTTCCAGGTAGCTGCTGCCACTTTTAATTGCTGCAGGCTTTTAAATCCTGGCAGCAACAAATTTCCTCCCACTCAGTGATTTACTCCATGTTTCACAGCAGTTGTGTCCATGGCCCACGATTCAATGTTTAAATGAGCTGACCCACAATTCACTGGTGGGTGGATGTCCTACCCTAGTCGGCATTACTCCAGTGCAAATGCTGATGCTGATTTTTAACCCAATAGTTTTTGAAGATAGCAGGATTTGCAAGTACTCTTCCACTGTCAATCATGACAAACTCTTATAGACCCAGTTTATAAACCCATTCACGTGATGGATTCATTATATTTTCAGAAACACACTGATTAAAATGGCCCTCGTGTGCTTTTATGTTCACCTTAATCTTAAATTGTCTCTTGTTTCTAGCTGAAGTTTACAAATTTTCTAAACACTGCTTTGTCAAAATTGATTTTCTTCCTCTGATGCTACATATTAATAATGGGCCATAATTTACTGTAATCGAACGGCATCTGCCGTGAGTTAGACTTGCCCTTGCACATTTAGATTTTTTAAATTTTTTGCGTGGTAAGTTGCTGAAAGTGTGAGCTGATAATGTCGCAGCGAGGGAAACAGGGCATCTGGGACCTGAGTGAACAGGGCAAGCAACTGTGTATCTCCTTAATCAATCAGATTGAAGGATTGAGAAATAAACAGTGCAAGAACTGAGCAGGAAGTGTAAATTAGAGTGGGTGAATTCAATGTCAAATCAGGACAGAAAGAGATAAAAAGAAATAAAAAGGGAGAAAGATTGGATTGAAAGAGAAAAAAAGGAAAAGTTAAAAAATTAATTTTAAATTTGACATTTTAAAAATCTACATCAATTAAGACCTGAAGGAAAGAGACTATACACTTGTAATAGTTAATTTTCGGTGCCAGAGAGGTTGATCGTCAGTAATTAACAGTTATCACATCGTGAAAAGGGTACTTGTGCTTGAAATGACAAGACTTAACTTTCTGTGGCAAGTTTAGTTCATATCTACTGCACAAATACAGGAACTTCACGCCATTCAATGGTAAGTCAGGCAGCAAGATAACATTTTCGCAATGATAATGGCGGAGCAGCGCAACTAGTTCAGCAACATTTGGATATTCACATTAAACCACGCATCTGCCCCTCACCTGAAGTTGCTGTACCATTTACGCATAAATAATAGCAGGCACCATTAGCCTCACCGTCATTTTGACAGCAAGATCTGGCCGTGTTCCTTCATCTTGGCTTGAAATAATTTTTCTTCCATCTTCTTGATCTCATTCCTGGCTCAATGTTAACCCTCATTCAAGACTAAAAATATTACATAAGAACTAGAAGCAGGAGGAGGCCAAACGACCCTTTGAACCTGCTCCACCATTCAATAAGATCATGGTTGATCTACCTCAACTCTACCACCCTATCCCCAAATCCCTTGTTTCCCTTAGTATCCAAATATCCATCAATCTCAGTCTTGAATATACTCAACGACTGAGCATCCACAGCCCTCTGGGGTAGAGAATTTCAAAGATTCATAACCCTCTGGAGTGAAGAAATTTTTCCTCATCTTGGTCTTAAATGGACACCCCCTTATCTTAAGACTATGTCTCCTAGTTCTAGACTTGCCAGCCAGGAGATACAGCTTCTCAGCATCTACCCTGTCAGGCCCCTTCAGAGTCTTATATGTTTCAATGAGATCACCTCTCATTCTTCTAAACTCCAAAGAATATAGGCCCATTCAACTCAATCTCTCCTCATAGGACAACCATCTCATCCCAGGAGTCAATTTAATAAACCTTCGTTGAACCCCCTCTTAGGCAAGTATATCTTTCCTTAGTTAAAGAGACCAAAACTGTACACAGTATTCCATGTGTGGTCTCACCAGAGCCCTATATAATTGCAGCAAGATCTCCTTACTCTTATACTCCAACCCCTTTGCAATAAACGCTAACATATCGTTTGCCTTCCTAATTGCTTGCTGTACCTGCATGTTAACTTTCTGTGATTCGTGTACAAGGACACCCAAATCCCTCTCAATACCAACATTTCTTAGTTGCTCACCTTTTAAAAAATATTCTGCTTTTCTAATCTTCCTACCAAAGTAAATAATTTCACATTTCCCCACATTATACTCCATCTGCCACCTTCTCACCCAATCTGTCTATATCCCTTAGCAGATTCTTTGTGTCCTCCTCACAGCTTACTTTCCCACCTTGCTTTGTATAGTCAGCAAACTTGGATATATTACACTCGGTCCCTTCATCCAAATCATTAATATAGATTGTAAATAGCTGAGGCCCAAGCACCGATCCTTGCGGCACCCCAATAGTTACAGCCTGCCAACCGGAGAATGACCTGTTTATCCTTCCTGTCTGTTTTCTGTCCTTTAACCAATCCTCTATCTATGCTAATATATTACCCCCAACCCCATGAACCCTTACGTTGTGTAACAGCCTTTTATGTGGCACCTTATTGAATGCCTTTTGGAAATCCAAATATACTACATCCACTGGTTCCCTTTTATCTACCCTGTTAGTTACATCCTCAAAAATCTCTAATAGATTTGTCAAACACGATTTCCCTTTCATAAAACCATGTGACTCTGCCTAATCATATGATTTAAGTGCCCTGTTACTACGTCCTTAATAATAGACTCTAGCATTTTCTTCTATTCAGTCTCTGATCTACTTATTTTGTAGGAATTTTAATCTCTATGTACAATGTTCCAAAGGCAGGCTGATAGAGAATGTTAGGGCAGCTGAAGTGGCATAGGGCAGTTATTAAGAGCTAGTAAGCCTTAATTAGTTGGATAAATCCTTTGGTAGTTGCTTAGGTACCATCTCAATTAGGTTAAGGTTGCATATTAACCTTTTGAATACCAGATTTTTAAAAATTTCCCTTATAATCCCTGCCTAAACAGAAAAAATTTTTTAAAATGAATTAACATTTTTGTAGAATAAAATTTTGCAAGAGGTACAGACTTAATTAAAAGAGGGAAGATACAGTTCAGTTTGTATAAAATGTCAATCATCAATAATATAATTCTTGTAGCTGGGCTTAACTCCATACTGTACTTCAAGATAAATAATTCTTGTTTGAATCATTGAGGTATTTTAACAGGAAAGAGCAAAAGTTAACATGCTGGGAATTCAGCAATAAACGTATGTGTAGTAATCTGATTTAATGACAATTTAAGGACAATAGTAGCATTTCTACAAAAGTGATAAATAAACCCAGAGACTGAGTTGTGCAGTGTGTTAGCACACTGTTCTTTCACTTCTGGGACTTGAGCTTCAAGTTTCTTTTGTGCCGGCTATAAAGATTGTTAGTGAAATTAGTTTGAGCAGTCTTACCATAATGATGGCTGATACTAGCCAGATGTTAGAGTTTAAACACTGGGGGAAGATTTCCTCCGCGTGCTATATGTAATGAAATCATAATGTAATGAAACGCACTGTTTATATACATTGGGGCAGAATTAAGTGGGCTTTACTCTATGCCTGGTCCATTCGATGCCTGAATTTTAAGCACTTGATGCTGCTTTTGGGTGCCAAAAGCGATTCATTCACTAACATTGATAAACTCACTTTGACAAACATAATATTAAAAATTGCCACAACTTACCCTGTAATTTAAAAAAAAATGTTCACCCTCTAGGCTCCCTAGTCAATCAATCACCCATAGCCAAGACACTATCACCAAAAGCAGGTCACTTAACCACTGTCTCTCTACTATCTTGTACCTCGTCTGACAATTCAGACAAGATCTGGAACTGGTTTTGTGGCGAATTATGTTCAAAATGCTTAAATAGTATTTCTTAATTCAGATTGTTCTTTGAATATAAACCTAGAAATTACTATTGGCAATATTAACAAATGGACAATTAATGTGTTTGTATGAAATTCTTCTGTCTACTATTTTAATGCTGCTGTTACCCATTTATTTTACATGGGTTAATGCCTCTGCAAAAACAGCACAGAGGAATCCTATACAAATGCAGTTATTACTCATCTGCTAATACGATCAACAGCAGTTTCCAAGCGGTAGCATTCTTGGAATAAACAAAAAATGTGGTTCAGTAATGTGATTCAGTTGTGAAAGTGTTGAGAGCACAAGCTATGTTTTAAAAGAAAAACTTATTTCCAGACTACACCAGATTGCTCTGGCCTTATCCTGTGTATTGGATCACAGTTTAATGCAGCTACTATTGTTGCCAACAGTTTGGGCTGTTGCAAATGTACTAAATTTGCCATGTATCTGTTGTCTTAACAAGATTATTAATGATACTACAAGGAGGAATTGAATCCCATCAGGATAATTTTTTTAAGGTACATTTACAACACAGTAAACAATTTGATTAGACACAAGTAAAAATGCCAAGAGTCTGGGCAGCTGTTTCTCATTTATTTAGCTAACCAGTAATCCTCAGTTCAGAGTTGCAGATACTTGTAAATGGTGTACACCATACAGTAAAAATCCGTACTAAATTAAACAAGAAGCAGCTCGGTCTTTTTGATTTCTACAAAAAAGTAACAATTTTTATCGAGTCGAGGTGAAAGTACATATAAATTCCACCTACAGCCACAGTCATACCCCTTACTAGTTTGCACAAGTCTGAGACCAGAGGGCCGATTTTCCTGTGCAGGAGCAATGTGTGCAAAGCGTACCAGAAATGTGCTGCATCTGAGGCACAACTAGAACATCTGGATTTCCTGATGACCCTCATTCGAATACAGAGGGTGGACTTTGAACGCACAGAGGCCAAACAAAAAATTTTGAAACTGGGACATTCCCAGAGATGTGGCCATAGCTGCTTCCCAAACACCAGCACAGAGATTACCACCCAGGGTGGTATAGATAGTGAGTTAGAGGAGTCTGTATTAGGTGATTTACCCAGCACAAGTGAGCAGGAGCAGGTGGAGGTGGAAAGGACAGCTCAGGTAATAGTTTGCTGGAGGATAAGCTTGGGTCCTAGGTCTGCTGAAGAGGACAGAGATGGAGACTTTAGTGGCCCAGCCTTTTTTCTGTGCACCAGCAATTGCTCGACGTATTGGCCTGCCTGCCAGAGAGTTACTGCTACATGTCGGAGATGGTCCACTACCAACCTGTGTGGGGTTCTGACACACGGCATCAACAATCTGCAGTCAATCGTGGAGCATGTGGTCACCTCAATGCACCAGTCGTAAATTTCTCAGGGATGCTCATACCAGCGCTGTGCAGGCTCTGGGCTCTAGCATCTCCTCTGTTTGGGACAGGCTGGAAGAATAAATAGGTAGGGGCTTCAGCCACATCAGAGATCTCCTAGTCTTCTCTCCCACAGATTAGTCGGAGTGTTGAGTCACAGCCCCAAAGCAGGGGCAGTGGTGCAATGGGAGTGGAACATTTTGCCTTTTCTAAGATGACCATGTCCACACCCTTGCCACCCCCTTGGCCAATAACCACCCTGGTACCTAAAAGCCAGCTGGACCAGACGAACCTGGCAGCCTCCAAGTTGCTACAATCTGCAGCCAGGCTCTTTCAGGCCAGAGCTCCTAGAGGTCACTGACCATGAGCATCTCAGGGGCACTCATCTGAGCCACAGCAGTCTATCAGTTCCCATGGTGGTGGTAGTAGTAGAATAGGCAAGAAATCACAAAGGCACTATAGGCTCACCACTGGGTGATAATTAGTTTATAGGCATTTGTGTAAACCAGTAAAATAAACCTTTTCGAAATCTTATGTGCAGTGCTACTTCAGTAGCTGGTGACACTGCAATGTCAGGTGACATGTATATCATTGTTGGTCTTTGTGCATAAGTAGTTTATTAGAGGGTGGAAGGACTGGGACAGATGACTGTTAATGCAGGAATTGTTCAGCACTGTTCAATGAGCTGCTGCCAAAGAGTTCTGACAAATGCTGGTGTTGGTGCCCTCCCACTTCACCATCCTTGGTGTCATGTGCTTCCTCATCAGGTTGAAAATCCTCATCCATTGGTAGCTCCACGTTTTATCCCAATTACAAACTTATGAAGTATGCAGCAAACCACTATGATACAGGACAGCCTCTGAGCTGTTTAGGATGAAGCCATGAGACCTGTCCAAGCATCGGAATCCTTACTTGAGCACCATAACACTCAGCTTGATGAGGGCTCTAGTTGACCTGTGAATTTAGTTATAGCACAGTTTGGCCAGTGAGCGTGGGTTTCTGAGAGGAGGCATGAGCCAAGTATGGGAGTGGATCACCTCTGTCCCCAAGTAGCCAACCTTTCACTAGCTGTACAAGGGCAAAGAGTGAAAGATGGAGAAATAGTACAAGATAAAAGCTTCATGGCAGCTTGCAGGAAAGCAGGGACAAACCTGCATGATGTGCTGCTGGTCATCACACACCATTTGCACATTAAGAACTGGAAAGGCTTCCACTCTATTGAAGGCATTGAGCTCATCTGCAGAAACCCACATGGCAATGTGTGCAGCCAATGACAGCCTGCACCAAGGTCGGGGGGGGGGGGGGGGGGGGAGGAAAGAGACGGGGGACCTGCAATCTGTGCGACCCCAATGCCCCACCTTGATGTTTCTGATTATCTATAGGGAATGTGTTGAAATAGTAAGCTTTAGCAAACATGGCATCAAGCCCCTGCTCAATGCAAACATGAACTGCAGGCTGATTGATGTTGCAGCCTGGAAGGAACCAGAGGCAAAGTTCAGGGCTGTAGTAACCTTGACTGCAACAGGTAACAGTGCCACCTGTGCCAGTGGGTTGCAGAAGGCAACAAAGGTCTGTAACAACCTCCCTAGAGAAGCACAGCCTCTCATGCACTGCTCCTCTGAGAAGTGCAGGTATGTAAGTCGAGGCCTATAAACTCAGTTGGGAGGGTACGGATTTGAGTTCTCTTTCTCCTCTGTGGCCTCCCATGTGGTCCTCTTCCTCTAACCAGAATAGAAATCCCAAAAGGAATTTTGAGCCATTAAGGGAGATAAAGGATCCATCCAGATATCATAACCTCATAAGGTTCAAAAATTGTTAACTTTCAGTCTGTATGATTATACCAAGTAAATGGCTGTAACATGAAAGACATCCCACTGCCCAAACTCAGCTCTGAATACTCAGTGAATTCTGCAGATGAATTGGTTTCACATTATTTGCATATATCTGCAAGGTCCATCAAGAGACAAACCTGTATCATCCGAAAGTCGCGTCATTTGTCAAACTCTAAGAAATATCATTAAAAAGGTATTATTAGACCTAAGTATTGTGCTGATTCAGCATCATTTCTCTTCTGTGTAACTTGTAAATAAATCTGACTGGTGGTATTGCGTGTCTTTTGGGACACTGGAAAACATGCTGGGCATCCTATGCAATCTCCAATAAACAACTCGTAATTAGGAGTTAGTTATTAAGCCTAGGCATAACCAACACTTCTGAACTAAACCATGGGCCCTTTATAAGAACTTTTCACTATGAACACAAAGCAGACATGTTTAGAGAAAGCCCACAATAACTACCACGTCCACAGTCATGAATATTTAGACTTCATGGTAAAGAGGGACAGTGGAATGGAGATTGAATATGAACAGATTACATACAAATATGATTAATAAAGATAATTAATCTCAAAGGATTTCCCATTTCTTGCCACTGTTAAGGTCTGTTTGATTAATCAACAACAAGCGCCTTTAACATAGTAAAACGCTCCAAGATGCTTCACAGGAAAGTTATCAGACAAAATTTGACATCGAGCCACATGAGATACTAGGACAGGTGACTAAAAGTTTGGTAAAAGAGGTAGGTTTTAAGGAGTGTCTTAAAGGAGGAACGAGTTAGAGAGACAGAGGAGTTTAGGAAGGGAATTCCAGAGCTTAGAGCCTAGACAGCTGAAGGCACAGCCACCAATGGTGGGGGCGAAGAAAATCAAAGATGTAATTTGTGACTTTGATAAGGGCCATTTCAGTGCTATGGCTGGAGTGGAAACCTGATTGGAAAGATTCAAACTTGGAGCTGCGAGAAAGATGGGCCGGATTTGGGAGGTGACGTTCAAGGACTTGAGAAAAAAAGGGAGGAATGCTGAGCTCCCAGAGGGTTGTAGGGCTGGAGGTTACAGATTATAGGGTGGGGCGAGACCATGGAAGGAAAGATGAGAATTTTAAATTCGAGGCGTTGCTGGACCAGAAGCCAATGAAGGTTAGAGAGCACAGGAGATGAAAGGAACTTGGTGTGAGTTAGGAGATGGGCAGCAGAGTTTTGGATGAGGTCAAGTTTATGAAGGGTGGTAGATGGAAAGCTGGCCAGGAGAGCATTAGAATAATAGTCTGGAGGTAACAAAAGAAGGATGGGGGTTTCAGCAGCAGATTGGCTGAGGCAGGGATTGAGTCAGGCGATATTACAGAGGTGGAATTAGGCGATCCTGGTGATGGAGGGAATATGGGGTCGGAAGTTCAGCTCAGGATCAAATAGGACGTCGAGGTTGCGAACAGTCTGATTCAGCCTCAGACGGTGGCCAGAGAGAGGGATGGAATTGGTGGCTAGGGAATGGAGTTTGTGACAGGGATCAAAGACAATGGCTTCGGTCTTCCCAATATTTAATTGGAGGAAATTTCTGCTCATCCAATAGTGGATGTTGGACAAGCAGCATGACAAATCAGATGCAGTGGAGGGGGTTGAGAGAGGTGGTGGTGAGGTAGAACTGGGTGTCATCAGCGTACATGTGGAATCTGACGTGGTGTTTTCCGATGATGTCGCCACCGAGGGGCTGCATTTAGATGAGAAATAGGAGGGGGCCAAGGATAGAACCTTGGGGAATTCCAGCAGAGGTAACAGTGCAGGTGCAGGAAGAGATGCCATTTCAGGAGATTCTCTGGCTACGACTGGATAGATAAGAATGGAACCAGGCGAGGGCAGTCCCACTCAGCTGGACAACGAAGAAGTGTTGGAGGAGGATGGTGTGGTCAACTGTGTCAAAGGCTGCAGGCAGGTCGAAAAGGATGAGGGCGAGTGCACCATGGTCACATAGAATGTAATTTGTGACTTTGATAAGGGCCATTTCAGTGCTATGGCTGGAGTGGAAACCTGATTGGAAAGATTCAAACTTGGAGCTGCGAGAAAGATGGGCCGGATTTGGGAGGTGACGTTCAAGGACTTGAGAAAAAAAGGGAGGTTGGAGATGGGATGGTAGTTTGCAAGGATAGAGGGGTCAAGAGTGGGATTTGAGGGGGGGGGGGGGGATGTGATCATGGCAGATTTGAAAGGGAGGGGGACAGCACCAGGGGAGAGGAAACCATTTACAAGATCAGCTAGCATGGGGGCCAGGGAGGGAATTCGGGTTATCAGTAGTTTCTCTTCCTCAACCCTAATATCACTGTGGACATTTTAATTAATTACTCAAACTCCACCCTTCATTTTCCCCATTCAGCCACATTGAACAGGTAATGATACGGTGGAGTCCAGGACAGTTTTATGTTGGTCATGTTCTCACTTTAATTCTTTGAAGCATTGCCAGTTAATCAATAAAAATATGCTTAAATCCAATAGGTTGAAGCACTTGATTCAATGTATAATCCCATAAGCACACTGAACCAATTACGTGCACCAACATCAAGGTCCATCTATGAATCTTGGCAAGAATAGTTACACAAGTGGTTATTATTCTGGCTAATCCAATTACCAAGCGAAAAGAAATGTAGGGAATGTCTGACTCCAAATCAATTGAAAGGGTTATAATGATACTAACCAAGTTTTCTCTTTCTACTGTTAATCAATATGCTGTGCATTCCCAGCAATTAGTTTCATCTCAAATTTCCAGCATTTGCATATTTTGAGGTAAAAAAAACACATTATGTTGCAAGGTTAGAGTATTTGGCAATGTAATGTTTGGAAATTGAATAAAGGAATACTCACCTTTTAAACAAAGTACAACCCTGTATAAACACCTTTTATCCTCTGTTTTGTTCCACTTAAAAATCCCTCTTTAAAATGTTAGCATACTACTATTATTTGAGTCACTGCTGTAGCTATTCCAGTCACCAAATATTTGGCAGTGAATGAGTTACATCTAATTGTACAGAGAAACACTGCATTCATTGCTAAACAGCTTCTGCTATAATGGAACAAAGTATCAGGAATAGCTTGAATTAGATAAGAAAATTTACCCATGCAAATGGGTTACTAGGAACATAGAACCTACAGAATCTGGAAAGACCATTTTGGTTTAACTGGCCTGAGTTTAAAAAGATGGGTAGAGTTTCTGCTTTGGGCGCAATCGGGAAATTGCACCCAAAAATGCGCTCGAAGTTGCGTCTGTTTGATTACAGTTCAAGTTGCGATAAAATTAATTTGCATAATCACAAATGTAAAATCTTCAATGAACAAGCACAATCGGGCAGCGTAATAGAATGTAATGGGTTTTTTTTCCCCTTTCCATTAAAAAGTATTCCTTGATGTACTGTATTTAAGAATGGTCACCTGGTGGTTTTATTAATACAGCTGAAAATGGGTTTATCACCAAAAATAAGCATTTTGAATAAGAGTGTCCAGTCTTACCTGTAAGTAGCCTAATTTAGAAATCACTGAAAATGTCCATTAAAAACTGCAATGAAACATTTCATTGGTGTATACTAGTCAGTTTGT
The DNA here is from genome assembly GCF_035084215.1 of Heptranchias perlo. Lineage (NCBI taxonomy): Eukaryota > Metazoa > Chordata > Chondrichthyes > Hexanchiformes > Hexanchidae > Heptranchias > Heptranchias perlo. The sequence continues at coordinate 59,035,492 of NC_090330.1, forward strand.
TAGTAAATTAAATATTTTTTGATATGAAAAAACTTTTAACATGCCTACTAGTGCCTGCGCACATAAGAAAATGAGCACAATTTGAACAGCCTTCCCAAACCAGTGCAATCGACAGAATCTCGCAATTTTGACCGGCAAGGGGGGGGGGGGGGTGGTGGGGGGATGAGAGTGGCCAGTTGTGAGGGTGGGGCCTAATCTGGGCTAAAAATCTTAAACCAGCATAAAATACGAACGTAAGTGGTTTTGGGCATAGGTTAAGTTTAAAATTCCCCGATCTTTTGTGTTAGTTTGACCGATTCCATCCGCATTGCGCTGATATCACTGGTGTAAACAAGTGGAAACCCTACCCCCCCAGAATGCACAGTTCACTCCTTAGATCATTCAATCTCTCCATGTGCCTGTCTAACTCCATCTTAGTATTACTGTTAACACCCTCAATTACTGTCTGGGTAACCCATTCCAAACATTCACCATTGGGATTATACGTGATACTATTGTTACAAAATTTAAGACTATAACCAAGCACACCACTAACTCAGCTTTGGGAGACAGGGTGGTAGGATTTCCATAGGGGTTCTCCGGTCTCCAGCTGCAACTTTTGCAGGAACCCAGGAGAGACAGCGTAAACAGACGTTCACATCATTTCTCCAGGATTCCCGTTGAAGTTACGGCCGGAGATCAGAAGAACCCCCACTGAAATTCCAGGTGAGCATATGGTAATTCATAACGTGCTGTCAATATTATATTTACATGAAACAATACAAAGATTGTTGCATTGTAATGCTCATTGTGCACTGGATATGAAAAAGGAGGAGGTGACTGCTACTGGTGAGAAAACACTTTTTTGTCTATATGATTCTACACAAATGCAATAAAATTTAATTTTTCCCTATATTTACAACAAATTTGAGCTGAGTAGAGAAAAGTTTAACAGCAGAAGAACCCAGAGAAATAGAAAATTGTATTTGTACGTGTGAAGTTACATTAGTAGGCAATTATGGTCATCCATAGACTGCTGAGCTAGCTGGCACAAACCCAGTAAAACCTTTCCAAAATACTATTCAAAGTAACTTATTTAATTAGAAATAAGAGTAAGCAATTCAGAGGATATGTACAAATAGAACTTGTTTGAGTGTGCTCTATCTGGAATAAAAGACCACTAAGGTTGTTCCCATCACCTCAACCTGTAAACTGCACAAAAGATGCAGCATCTATGGGTGGTCAACACTCTCCCTTCCCTTCCCGCCACCCCCCTCCCTCACCCCGCAATAGGATATCTATTTATCAGTGCACTCTAAACTTCCTGTATGCATCTACTTTCATGATGTACTGCATCCATGATAATTTTCATAAATCAATAGATTGGTATATCAGTGAACCAGTCTCCCCTGTCCCTCCATCCTAACCTCTAACAACGGAGCTCAGGGACTTCTTGGTCACCAAGCAGAGACCATCCATTCAGTTGCCTCTATTGCTCTTCCTTTCCCACCATGCCAAAACTCACCCAGGCTCCCCTACCCCAGCCCCGAACCCCCACATCTTTCTCGTTTCTCTCTCATCTCTCTTTCCCCCACCCCACACCCTCCCCGAGCTCATCTTATCCATGAGACTCACCTCCTGTTGGCTCAATCCCATTCCCACTAAACTGCAAACCCCACAACTTCCATCCTGACCCACATCCTAGTTGACATTGTAAATAGTTTCATTCCTCAGGCACTGTTCCTCTCCCTTTCAAAGACACCAACATCCACCTAAAAAAAAACTCACCCAAAACCTCTGTCCTTCCAAACTACTGCACCATCTCTAACCTTCCTATCCTCTCCAAAGTTCACGAAAGTATTGTTGCCTGCCAGATTGGTAATATCTCTCTCGCAACTCTTTTTGAATCTCTCCAATCAGGATTCCACCCCTCCCACAGCACCAAAATGGCCGTAACCACAATCATGAATGTCCTCTCTAGCCTTTGATATGGTCAAATAACACCTCCCTCCAACGCCTCTTCTCTGATGTCCAGGTCAGTGGGGCTATTCTCGTTGATTCTGTTCTCAGTGGTTCGACTTTTACCTATCCAATCATAAACAAAGCATTGCTAGAAATCAATCCACTCACCATCACCTTAGGAGTCCCCAAGGATCCATTTTACACTCTTTTCTTCCTTGTTTACATGTCATTCATTGGTGACATTGGCTACAGACATGGGGTCAGTTTTCACATGTACCCTGACAACACTCAGCTCTATCTCTCCACCACCTCCGAATGCCTCCCCCTGTGCTGTTAGACATCCAGTTTGGATGAGCCATAATTATCTCCAGCTAAACACTGGGAAGATCAAAGCCAAGGTGTTCAGCCCCCCACTACGAACTCCAGATCCTCACCACTGACTCCAACCCCCTCCTCAGCCACTGTTTCAGGCTGAACTAGACTGTTCATGATCTCAGCGTCCTGGTCGACCTCAAGTCAAGCTTCCAACCCCATATCCTCTCCATCACAAAAACCACCTGCATCCGCCTTATTAACATTGCCCAACTCCGCCCAGCAGCTACTGAAACCCTCGTCCATGCCCTGGTCATCTCCAGACTCAACTAATCCAATGCTCTTGTGGCATACCTCCCATCCTTAACCCTCTAACTTTCAGCTCATCCAAAACTCTGCTGCCTATACCCTATCCAAAACAAGTCCCACTCACCCATTACCCCAATCCTCGCTGACCTAATTTGGTTCCTAGTCCCTCAAATTAAAAATTCTCATTAGTGCTTAAATCCCTTTTTTTTAGCCTCCCCACCACCTTCCCCCCCCCCCCAAATCTCTAATCGCCTCCAGTACTACAACCCTCCGTTCCTATGAGTCTGACCTTGTGCATCTCCCTCTCCCCCACCCCATCTGCGGTCGTGCCTTCAGTTGTCTAGGCTCCATGCTCTGGTATTCTCTAAACCCCTCAGCCTCTCCACCTTAAAACCCACCTCTGACCAAGTTTTAGTCACCAGTCTTAAAATCGCCTCCTTTGTCTCAGCATCATTTTCTCCCCTCATGCCTCTGATGCATCTTGAGACATTTTTCTACGTTAAAAAGATGCTATATAAATGCAAGCTGTTGTTGGAGAAAGGACAAAGAAAAGTTTTCTTTTTCAATTTTATTGAAACAATGATAGATTCTTTCTCCACCCTCCCCCGCCAATAAGTGAAAAGAAATCTGCAAATATAAAATGTGACGTTTCTTTATAAACCAACTCCATTGTTCCGTACCTATGAAGAGAACATCTTAAACCTCAGGAAAAAGTGCAGGTCATCCATCAAGTGCTGATTATATGGTTAAGAATTCACCAGTTCCATGAGTCTGATGTGCAACTAAACATTGGAAACTATTACCAGTCTAGCAGCCTTGCTCACCAAAGCGCAATGCAATATGCCATCTGCATCAATCCCCACACTTGATGCCTTTTGTGCTTTTCCTCCAAGTCAGATACAAAATAAAAGTGTAAATATCACAGAAAAACAACTGTCACTTATTAAATATCTGTCACAACTATAACCACATTTTCAGTAGGAAATTAGAAAAACAAGCAATTCAGAAAAAGATGTTAAATAAAAACTTTTGCAAAAATTAACTGAGTAACAATGAGTAAAATTCAGAATATCTCTTGACAGCTGGTGACCACAGACTCACCATTTTCATTTTCCATTAGCAGCTGCCAGGGATCATTTTCACCAAATGTGTGAATTAGCAAGACAGATAAGAAAATCCAGTTACTTAACTCCCACACATTAAGCAGGTTTGTCAAATATGACAGGAGCTGTCCTTTGCATTTATAATTGATTGACTGTCTTATTCCAATGTAGCTTTCTTCAGATCCATCACAAAAAAAGGCAGTTGGATTGAAACTAGTGATATTTGTTTCATGCAATACAACATTTTGCATACAGTTAATCATACAGTACATCAGAACATAAGAAATAGGAGCAGGAGTAGGCCATACGGTCCCTCAAGCCTGCTCCACCATTCAGTAAGATCATGGCTGATCTTCGACCTCAACTCCACTTTCCTGCCCGATCCCCATATCCCTCGATTCCCTTAGAGTCTAAAAATCTATCTATCTCAGTCTTGAATATACTCAATGACTGATCATCCACAGTCTGGGGGTAGAGAACTCAAGATTCACAACCCTTTGAGTGAAGAAAATATCAGTAACAAAGCACAAGACAGGCATAATGTCATAGCTTGTTTGATTATAATCATTGAATGTATACAGTATCAAGAAAGCTCCAAGATTATTTATATTAATACTGTTGGATCACTAAACAAATAAACACATGATGATTTCAGTACAACACAAAAGTACTTCTAGTTGTTTTTTAAAAAAAATCTACAAAATCTTTTTAATTGAAGTAATTACCACTTGAAACATGTGACTCTCAAGGCTTAGTTTCTAGATGCAAAATACATTTCATTATGTTTAGTCATCCAGAAAAATAAAAAGGTATTAGAGAAGATTTCAAGTTTTAATCCCATTACTTAATTTAAATTCAGTTCTTTTGCTAGCACATATAAAAAACGGACTCATCTGATGGGTTCAACATCCCTACTTGATTAAGATGATGTTCAGACTCAAAAATCATATGGAAACCACCCCTACTTACCATCCTAATTCAGACACCTCAAATCATTTACAAGTTTAGATCTTTTTGCTGTCTCAAAGAATAAAGCTTTATTGTTATTTGGGTAGGAATCTTAAATTTACTCATACTCTTGTGCTCCATTCTATATACCTGAAGTCGTACTTATTAACAATCGGAGATGTAGTTACAGTGCTATGGAAAGTTTGCCATACGAAATTTCACAACATAAACTAAACCTTCAATGCACCTCAAAGTTGCCAGCCAGGTTATAGTGGCCATGTACAATGGGCGCTCCAGTTGCTTTGGGAACTTAGTGATGTACACAATGCCCACAATTAATTATGGGGAATTGTGCCTGATCCAGCTGTTAGACTGAATCCAGCAATGCAAATACTCCTGCTTACCCTCTCAGGAGTTGTACTGCATTATTAGTGATACATTTATGATTAAAATGAAATCAACTAAACAGATGTAGTTGTTAACTTTTACATAATAGCAATTCTCTAATGAGGGACTGGTGCTGATCTGGCTAGGAAGTCAACCTTAATGGCACAAAAGAATGAATTTCTATTGATAATAATCCAAGCTATTGTTTGGTCAATATCCTGGAAGATTTAAGATCGATCATTAGACCAGCATCCTAGATTTCTTCAAGTCAGCATTTCCGATCATTATTCCATATGTACAAAAGGCAACATGTTGGTCACAAAACATTCAATGTTTGGAAGAACCCACAGTCCAGTGTGCATCAGACAGGGATTCTCCTCCCAATAATTAAACAGGAACAGTAAGCTGTAGAAAACTAAATGTCAGTATAACTTTTTAATTATACACTACTTATGGGATTTTATCTTAACTCTTCCTGATCTTAGACTAATCTGTGAATCAGAGAAGATAATATGGTCAGGTATTTGGGGGTGGGTGGGTGGGGGGGGGGGGTTGAAGAGATACTTCACTAAATTCTGAAAAATACTACTGAACTAAATTGTAGTCATCTAACTTTATTTGACACCTAGCAATAGAACCCCATGATGCTCTTAATCTAACACTTCTACCCAAAATTGGGCATCAGAGAGTTAGACATGTGTAGTACCCATCATTTGGTTACATTTATAACTAGATTGGCTCATTAGTCTAAAATGTCCACGCAAGCTTGACTAACGCAACAACCCAACATCACTCACTCAGTTTTGAAATCACTGTGGTCACTGAGACTCCAAACTACTTCAGGCACAAAAGCAGAGAATTAATGCAGTGAATGCCTGTTTTGACCAGTCTTACAAGAGTGGGAGAGTAAAACTTCTGAGGCATCCTAACTTTCCTTTGAAACATTCAAACCTTCTCCCCCCCAACATGATTTAAAACTAACCAATATCTATTGCTAGTCTTAAGTGGGAGTGTGCAATAGAACTATTGAACAGAAATTTACATTGCTTAAAAGATGCTTTAAAAAAAACCTTCGTAAGCAATTAGTGTTTTATGTGACAAACAGTAGCATACCCACTTTAAGGGTTAATTCTGACATCAAGCTTTTTCAGCCAGGTAAAAATCATACAAATAAGTTGGTGTGCATAGACATCATTGCCTCTATAATCAACAAAGGAACCCAACTGCTCACCAGCACATGATGATCTCATTTCTGAAAGATTTTTTTCTTTTTTGATGAGATTTTCAAGAACTGATCTTGGCAGATATAAGTATTATTCATCGCAGTCTTTTTTCCACATTCCCTCCCTCATCCCAATTTTCCCAGACTCTAATCAAAACAAATCTATGTCTCAAACATTCAGTATTTATTAATCCCCATTTTGTAGCAGATAGAACTTTACTTAAAGCTTCAGTTCACACTTTAAATTTTTAAAAAAGTAAATTTTCCCCAATGAATATTCTCAATTATGTCTTTGTAAACAGGTATTTTAGTGTTGGTAAGCACTGGAGTAATTCTCCTCCCTAAGCCCTAAATATTGGTACTGGCAGCCCCTTAAGTAATTCTCCTCCCCAAAGCCTTAAACATTCAAACATCAAAACAAACAAGCTCTATTCAAGGAAACACAGTAAAACTAGATGATATGAATACTAATTTCCTCAAGAGTAATTGGTTGGGGCAATATGAATTCATGGTGCACCAATCTTACTTTAGAAAATTAAACAGAATGTAATCCAATAGCAACAATGAACAGCAAGTGAACTTTAAGGAGGCAAACAACTCTTCTGTAAATGTCATGTACTAACCAAATCAAAATCTGGTTGTTACTGCATCCAAGTTTCAACAATAATACAATAAATGCTGACGTCCATTATCTACCACCAGTCTAATTGTTTAGCAATCTTACCAAACCCCATATATTTTTAACTTGATTAAGATAGTGCTGCCTCTACCATTCCAGTAGATAGTTTCTTTAAAAATTTTATTCTGGAGATTACATTTCTGGACTATGTAGAACAGGAGGAGGTATGTATAAAAGAGATGATTGTAACAACTAGAACACAGTCCAGGATAATCAACACATAAAGCAGAAGTTCACATCATGTTTTAGATCACACGCACACACAAACAAATACATTTATTTTAACTGCTTGTCTATCTTTAGTGGGCCCAGTTCTTACATCATAGGTCTACTGAGCTCCTTAAGTTTAGCTTATAAAGGCAGATGTGCAAATAGAATTCAACTATAATGCAAGTAAGAAAACAATTCACAGGAAGGGAAAAAAAAATGTCCATGCTAGATTTGAAGCAAACAATACCTTGTAGAAATGTGTTTTTCTGATTCAATTCACATTTTGGAAATTGCCACGGTCCTCTTTCACCCGCTATCTCCCAAAAACCACTTCACATTACAGCTGACTGTAACCAAGAACAGTAGCACAGGCAAATACATTATCAAGGATCTGTGAATTTGGCGAGTGATTAGATCGGTTATGTGATTACTTTTCAGTGTTAAACTTTAGTAACATTTCAGTTATTCTACAGTCAGCATAAATTGCACATAATGGCTAAAGTTTAGAACAATCTTCTAGAATGGGTCATCGTCACTGTCCTGATAATTCAAAATCAGCACTGGTTCAGCTTCCGTTGTCAGCAAGAAAAGTTCTTGGAGAAAATATCTTCCCCTCCTGATTTCAAGTCATGTAGTGAGTTATAGCACGCAGAGCATACAGGAGTTCTGCTTGCATACGCGCTTCCATTAACAGCAAGTTAACATGGATCTGAAAAAAAAAATAGACTTTTACTACTGGGTTCTCAGCAGAATAGTAGGGTTATAAAACATCCCTTATCTAGGGTGCTGTTGAGGCTCAGTGATGGGCTGAAAGTTGGCTCCCCCAATCTTCTGCACATCAAGTTCTTGATCTCAATTGTGCCCCTTTGGGGGGGGGACCAGACGAGAAAAGTTTCTCCATGGGGACAATAGTTCACTGGCATATTCAAATTTAAAAATGCACCCTCATCCCAAATTAAGAATTTGTTTTAAAAAAAGAAAATAAAAAAGGATAAACTTGAGGAATAGAAAATTGGCTTTCCAATTTACCTCAAGTTTCCAGTGCAAATTACATAGTGAACAAAACACAAATTGGATTTATCTTAGATAACTGTGCATTATAATTTAAGGTACTGAGCCTGATTTATAAAGTACAAATCAACAATAGTAATAAATTAAATAGAAATGCAACCAATTACAAATTCTAATTTTAAATTTAAAAAGCTATGCACCCAAAGCTAAAATGAAGATCAAGTTTAAAATCTACAGAAGTAGCCAGCTTAGCCATTCATTCTTGCCATGCACAATTCCCACCAGTTTTATTCTCTTTAAAAAGGTATTTGAATTAAAGGAAGGTGAAAAAAAAAATCAAGTTATATCATGTTCAGTTTCAAGATGTGGAAGATGCCATCTTAAATCTAGAGTATGACACAGTATCACCCTACAGGTTATACACATTCAGGTTACATCACTTAAGTACCACATGTTGAACAGTCGTCATGGCAATACAGACACAAGAGATGTTGAGCTAGATTTCATCATAATCAGTGATTACGGTAATACAAATGTCAGCTTGGCTCACTTGATAGCACTCTTGCCTGAGTCAGAAGGTTGTGGGTTCAAGCCAAAGCAGTGGCTGCACTTCACAACTAATGAATTACTTCTCAAGTACTTTGAGATAGCTGGAGGACATGGTACGGTTCTATTCAAATAGAAGTTCTAACTTGTAGTTGGTAATGCTAAAAATTCAATTGGATTAGAGCAGGTTAATCACTACTACATTTAATATTCAACTCTACCAAAAATTAGACCATTGTGCCAGGATGGAATGTCTGCAAGTGGCAATGGAAGTGTAAATTATGAGCAGTCTCATGTTTATTGTGTTTCATCAGTAGTTTAAATCTGGAAAAATAGCTCACAACATGCACATGCAATATTTTGGAAATCTAAAAGAGTAAACACCTAATGAGGTCACTGCTTAAAACAAAATCTTATTTCCAGTTGTAGAATCGCACAATGCATTGTAAATCTGGCGAAAACAAAATGTGTACCAACTCTGGAGAATTTCAACGTTTCATACTAATTTAGTGCCACTTTTAAAAAGCCCTTAGAAACTGTATTGCAAAGATGCAAAATTACTGTATTTAGTACAAAGACCTTTCTTACTTTTGTGCAGTATTTCAAGAGTTAGCAGAGCGGGTCATTGAACCTGTTCCCCCACCACTTTGGAGGCACAAGTGAATTGGGGCTCTTGAACATTTCAAGTCTTAAAAGGGAGTTTTCCAATGGTTCATGTGTACGTTAAGAACATAAGAAATAGGAGCAGGAGTAGGCCCATCAGCCCTTCGATGGCCTACTAAGGATGAAGAAATTCGGAAGAAATCCTCTTTGTAACCAAGGAGTGAAACAAGCATTAAAAGGCCAGATACAGCCAGAGTTAAATGCAATTAACCACCAACTTGCATTTAGATAGCGCCTCTAACATAGTAAAACGACCCAAGACACTGCACAGGAGCATTATCAGACAAAATTTGACACTGAGCCACATAAGATGATGTTAGGACACATGACCAAAAGCTTGGTCAAGGATATAGGTTTTATGGAGTGTCTTAAAGGAGGAGAGGTGTAGAGGTTTAGGGAGGGAATTCCAGAGCTTAAGGTCTAGACAGCTGAAGCCACTGCCGCCAATAGTGGGGCGAAGGAAATCGGGATGCATAAGAGGTCAGAATTGAAGGAACGCAAAGTTCTTGGAGGGTTGGAGGGGGTTACAGAGATAGGGAGGGGCAAGGCCATCGTAGGATTTGAACACAAGGATGAGACTTTTAAATTCTGCATGTCTGCAAATTCATTTTATTTTGGACATAGCTGTTTGTTCATCCTTTGGGCTGGAATCAAATTCAAAGGTCAGGAAAGACAATACTTTCAATGTTCTCCCAATGGGTCAATGAATTTTTCCAGTGAGCATGTGAGCCATACAGAATAGGAAACTCAGGTTTAATCTCCAAATCGGTGTTGAATTAACTCTCGTGTAAAGCAAAGGTAGAGGCACTACAATTCATTTCAGTGTCTCTGGATTAGGGAGGGAGCAAATGGACAAAGTACTTGTTCCTCATTACTACTCAGCTACCACTGTTGGATATGCATGCTGGATGTGGGCATGACCAGGCTCAGCTATGATATCCTCCACAGTCGAATGGCCTACTGATATAGTCCCCAAAACTTATGCCATCAACACTCATTACGGGCAGCAGCCTATATTGGGTAAATATCGCTAACTATTTGCCAGTACCATTAGAGTTAATTACGAAGGCTCCGCTTATAATATAATTAAACATGTTGGCTATTCCTGGCAGTTCAATAGGTTCTTCAATAAATTTGGACCTCGTTAATCCCGAGTACCGATTTTTGCATGTAAAGTGCTAATGGAATGCATACCCATTAACTACTAAATTTGTGAAATCGTCCCTTTGTCTTGGTAATTGGATTCCAATCGAGAACGAAATGAGTTCCAACAAGGCTTCCCTTCATCAAAGGCATCAAAAGAGCCGTTAATGGGTAATAGAGGAAGAGAAAAACGTGCAATCAAAACAGGCTGTGGTTTAATCCTTAGCACCTGAATATTTTTTGATTTCAGCCTTGAAAAGAATTCCATGGCTGTTGCTGTCTAGAATATGTTAGTTAGTTTCAGTCTATGGTTCACATTTACCTGAGGAAGGAGGAAGCCTCCGAAAGCTTGTAGATTTCAAATAAAAATCGTTGGACTATAACTTGGTGTTGTAAAATTGTTTACAATTGTCAACCCCAGTCCATCACCGGCATCTCCACATCAGTCTATGGAGCAACAATGCAGTGCTGCAGGGCACTCATCTGAACAGAGGTGATGTATTGTGGATAGCAGGAACTGGAAATGCAGTGCGAATTGTAGAGGCTACTCACTCCACCCATTGCTTTGACAAAGCCATTCGCTATAGAAACGAAATGAGGAGCCTAACACTGGAGGATTGGTGTACAGTACAATTTATTATGCTTTAACCGTCTACTGCTTGTAGTGGGCAAATCACATCAACACTATAAGTTCCTACTATAAGCAGTGGGTCCTGTAGTCAAGGCTTAAACACAGATATTGGTTACTTGGGTGAGGAACTGGAGAACACTTGGAGTTAGTGCCCTTAGGATAGATGGGAGGGATGAGAATTGGCAAGGATTTAAAAAAAAATTTTATAAATAGAAGTACATGAAAATGGATTCTACATTTTATTTTTTTTTTAAATAAAAGAGAAGGTTGGATCTCCAACATACTAACTGGGCTTAGCAAGAAATATCTCAACTTTGATGCACTCACCTTTTCAGAGTGTTTGAATTGCCGCCAGTAGCTATCATACATGCGTTTTGTGATTCTTTCAGGGTAGCAAGTCACTGTCTTGATATAAACCTTCAGACTCCGTTCTAGCAACTGGTTAACTTCACCATAATCATAATCATCATATCTTTAACAAAAAAAAGGCAATTAATTCCAAATTTTAAAACCATATCATTTAAAAAGGTAGCAGTAGCAACGACAAAAATTCTCACACTTGTGTCAAATCATTCACAATGATGTTTCAAATCACACACCAATAAAGTGAAATAGATTTTCAAAACCAGAAACAAAATCATGGGAGCACCATTAGCACAAGGACGGCAGTGGTTCAAGGTGGCCATCACCACATTTTCAAGGCAACAAATGCAGCCTTGCTAGTGTCAGCCACATCCCATTGACAGAAAAATAAACCAAAATTATTTTAACAAACAGCTATTAATAGTAAGGAGCAGAAAACAAGCCTATGAAATTATGCCAAATAATTTTCTGAAAATCGTTTGTTGCCATCTTGATTTCTTAAATTAATTATTGCTCTTTAGTACCAACTGAAGGCTAAATTAGTCTAAGTTTTTACATTTGAAGAAAATGGTTCATTTTAATCCTAAAGTCAAGGTTAAATGTCAAATTTTGGAAACATCACTGTTCTGTGTAAAAGATAACTGCTTCTGTTCTAGCCTATTTTAGAAGGCATTAAGCACATCTTATCATGTATCTAGGTAAAGAGGAAATAGTTAGGAGTACCCAGCACAGATTTTAAAAAGGGACAATCGTGCTCGACAAACCTTATTTAAATAATTCTTTGAGACGGTAACAGACATGGTAGATTGAGAAATGCAATGATGCATGGACTTTAGAAAAGCTCAATTCAGGTTGATAAGGCCATTAAAAAAGTTAATGGGAGTCTAGATTTTATGACAAGAGGTATAGAATATATAAGCTAAGAGGCAATGATGAACCTACATAAAATCTTAGTAAGATCTCAAAAGCACTACATGCAGTTTCAGACTCCATACTATAGGGAGGATATTGAGGCACTGGAGAAGGTATAATGCAGATTCACAAGGATGCTGCCTGGTATGAGGAAATACAATTAAGACAAATTGAAAAATTGGGGCTTTTTTCATTACAATACATAATATGGTGTAACAATGGAGTTGTTTAAAATTTTGAAAGGACGGTGCAGGGTAGATAGAAGCAGGCTGTTTCCAATAATTGAGGGACAAGATACAAAATTAAGTACAAGAGAATTAGAACAGAGGGCACAGGAAACTTCTTTACACAGAGTTGTGAGACTGGGAGTGGCTGAGGCAGAAAGTATGTCAACATTCAAAATCAGATTGGGTAGATGGGTGTAGGAAAAGTATGTGAAGGGATACAGGAACAGAGTGGATAAATTTGATTAGGATTATTTGCCCACATGGTGGCTAAATGCCAACATGGGTTGGTTGGGCTGATTGGCCGTTTCCGTAATGTAACTTCCAAGTATTTATATAGCACTTTTTACCCACCAACTTTGTTGACATCGTGCTTCTATTAGGTCTATTATGAAGTAGTAAAACTGAGTTTCTGACTGCAACTTTTTTTTTAAAAAAGCTTAAGAGCTTTTGTCTCACTTGTTCTGCACTATTCAAAGTTCACCCAAACTTTGTGCTTCGTATATCCTGCAAAAAAGGTTGCTTAAACGTTTTATATCAAAAGTAAATTTTTTGAAGATGCAGCACTTCACTTTCAGATATAAAGCCCTACCTTATACCAAACATGCAATGAACATAGTTCCAGATAGCTCTTCTTAATGTGGTCGTATCCACATCTTCATGTATAGCCATAGTGTTGTAGGTCAGGTTGCGGACCATGCGAAACTTTTCATCCAGCAGTTGGCCAATATCAGAATAAAGTCGGTTAACTAGAGAAAAACCATGATCCTCCCAGGAGTAGTCCTGCAGACAGATATCCCAAAAAGGTACATTTGGAGAATAAGATGAAGAGAGACAGCAACACAGACATTTTGTTAGTCAAGGCAGCAGGATTGGAAAAAAAATGGAGAACAAGCAGAATGTAGTTAGACACGGAGTTCAATGACTTCCACTATTAATTCTGTTTCTATTATTTGGCATGGAAACTTTAAAATCAGTTTATATATATATATATATATATATATATATATATGTAAAAGTTCACCGTTCTAATAGTTCATTAGCTTTAATAGTTGTTCAATAAGAATTATATACATTTAGATACAGCAGTATAGTGTCTCATCAGGACACTTCCAACTTCAGGCTTACACTTGATGGGGATACTCACTGCCCTCCTCTTTGCCCAGCTGATGAACTCTTAATGGAATGACTATGAATACATACAGAGTTTTAGACAGTCAACTGGGCACAGGATGTGGATGATGTGCTACCACACAGATAACCACTATTCCATATATGGTGACCTGTATATTAAGCCTCAGTTGAGCGCTGAATAATGGATAAATTTGTTAAGCAAGTTTAATCCATCACTTGGAACTCAACTGTCATAAACACTTCCCCTCAGCTCTTATGACGTCTCAGGTGACATTGTAGTTAATCCCATGTGGGTCATTTAATAGACTAATACTCTATGCTTTGCACTGCAATAAACCAATGGCATGGTAGCAGATGGAGTTACCATCATACTTGAACTGGTTCCAAATGCTGTGGCAGACTGCCAAAGCTAAACATATGTTCACTCACTTACTGTAGCAGGACAACCATGGACCTCAATTTCTAAAGTACTACCGGTGGCAAGCTGGCCAGATTCCCCTTGATCAAATCAGGAGCATTGGTGTTGGGCTGACAATGCCAAGAGCAATGTGGATGGCGGTGGATGCCAGGATATCTACATCTATAGTTCGTCTACATTGCAGGGGGCAACCCTAGGGTCAGCACCTATCAAATTGTGATCCTTTTCCTGGTTTTGCAATGGTTCATTATTCAGCGCATAAATGATGGCCTTTCTCTGGGCTCCTGATGTGGTCATTTGTAGGCCATGACCAAATGTCTGCAGATACATATGGGATAGTTCTGCTATTTGTAGCATTGCTCAGATGCATTTACATTTAGTTTCACTCTAATCCCTATTGGTCCTGTTCTATTCTTGGTTTTCCATAATTATTGAGCACTAATTACCATGTCATTTTGGATTTCTGATATAGTATTCATTGTTCAATATGAGCTCAATATATTGAAGATTGTGCGTAATGTTTAACGCTGATTCGTTTGATTATGAATCGTTATTTTGTCAGGTTGTTGTTTTCTATCCTGATCTTTTTTAAAAAACTGCTGTTGCTCATTTGAAAATCTTAAATTAAAAAAAAAGCATCTTCAGTGGACAAGGATTAAGAAAATCCAGTCTGAATGTTGAACATCCATTCACTAGTAAAGTAAAAATGATCCTGGCAGTTCTATTGCTATATATATTTGTCAATTCTGATTAAAACAGCATCTTTTGTTTTAAGTGTTTTAAGCAAGAAATCCATTTTAATTGTTCCCAAATCTCATCCTTCACAAATCGGAGAAATTACCTGTGCTCTGAATGTAGGAAGATGATCATCTCCTCGTCTGGCAAAATCTTTATACCCAAAGCTTGGGTCGTCTACATAGCGTGATGTGTAAGAGGTTGGAATCAATTCATCTTCGAAAGCTGTTGGGTCATTAAGTTCAATGCATAAGTAATGTAAGCATTTATTCAGCCTCTTCCTATGGTAAAGAAAACAAAACAAAAGCAAAACTGGAAGGTTTTGTTGAATATTGGTGGGGGGGCAAAAAGGAAGATTTCCAGACCATCAGTAACTTGATGTCAACTTACCATCATGCAGTTATTAATAATCCATGTGCTAAAGTACATCTGAGCAGCATTTACACTGATTTGCAAATTTTAACCCAGAAGTATTTTTAAAAAAGTTAAACTCCAGAAGACTAAAAGCACATATTTACTGGGGTGGGGGGGGGGGGGGGGTGGTAAAAGGAGAATATAGGCAATCAGAGCCAACTAACTTTAGTAGTAATGCTGCAGATCCAGAATAGTCACAAAATAGGCTCAGACGAAAAAACTATTTCAGCTCATTTTATCTAATCCTTCCACAATACCAACCTACACTCTTCCAATTAGGAGCAGTTTCTTAAATTAATTCCAAGCCCTGGCTTTAACTACTCCTGGAAATCAGTTCCATTCTCTAAAGAAATACTTCCCGATATCAGTCCTAAATTTGTCCTGGGTGGCTCTAAATTTGCCTCCTGTCCCATTATGTCTAAAAGTCCTGTTTCAGGTTTACTTTCTTTAGTTAAGTATCTTACATGTCTCTGTGATGTCCCTGTGTGCCATCTCTTTGAGGTTGAAGGGCCCTAACATATCAAGTTATTACTCAGATTTTTTCCCATCTGCTACTAGGGATCAGCCTCACTCTCCTCTGCATTGCCTCCAGGGACTGAAGGGCCCCTTATGTCATAGTAACCACAGTTGTATACATACCGCAGCTGTAAAGCTTTAGCATAATCTCTGGGGATGTAAACTCAACTGATTTAGTTATATAACCCAGCATCTTATTTGCCTTATTACAACCTCACACTATTTAGACATGGTGAACAAGGTAACCAACACCTCACACCTCTATCTGGTTTGAATCAAATAAGTCACACTCAAACCAGGCATTGTTCTATGCCCAAGGGCTGAAGTAAATAACCTTTTTCCAAATTGTTAACTAAAATGATACTGTATTGATGTCTAGAATGCATCATGCAGAAATGCTGATTAATTTCTCCCACTTTGGTACACACTGCATATGCAATACCATCTTTGCATATCAGATGCTTTTTATTTAACTGGGGAAATATCAGTGCTTGGATAACTGAATAATTCAGATAACTGACCAGAGTCTGTTCATTTGGCAGGAAAAGAGACAAGTCTTTATATATACTGTACAGAAGTGATACATACAACATATGAAGGGAGTCCAGCTAATTCAGTTAATTGATCAGTTTAATATGTAGCATCCAACTGTATTAGTGCATTTTGCAAATATATATATTTGGCAATTATGATCGAAACAGCATCTTTTGCTTTAAGTGTTTTAAGCAAGAAATCCATTTTCATTGTTCCCAAATCTCATCCTTCACAAATCGAAGAAATTACCTCTGCTCTGAATGTAGGAACGTGATCATCTCCTCATCTGGCATATATCTTTATACCCAAAGCTTGGGTCGTTTACACAGACAAACAAAGGTGCCAGTGCAATATTAAAGTGGAAGAAACTATTTTTCTGTTGTAACTTGTATATGTCAAGATTCCCTCCACATGGACAGCAGGACCCATCAGATAAAGAGAACATATGTCTGAACATTCCAAAAACTATTACAGAAGAGTGAGCAGTCAATACTAAAGACCATGGGGTAGATTTTCAACTTGCGACTGGTGCTGCAGATCATCCACCCATTATAAAAACTGTCCGATTTTCTTCTCCAGTGATTTCTATAACAGACAGCTGATCAGCAACACTAGTTTTACACCCTGGTGGCAAGTTGAAAATCTACCCCCATCAATCAACATATGAACTGGGTTTGAAAGACTAGCATGGAGGGGAAAAGAGACACTGGAAACGGAAGTGAGAAAAATGTCTTACTTCAACTAAAGATTTCGGTAAATGAAACATCAACTTGTACTGTAAAACCAATTTACACATCAGCATAGTTATCTTCATTAGAACCTTAAGCGAAAACTGGAAATAAAGATGTAACTTTTAAAAATCTAGAGTACTTGTATGGAATATTTTCAATATTTCAGCAATCAGACTACTACTGGAATCATTTATGCCATATTAGAGACATTGGAGAAAAAACACAGGATAATATGTCCCCTTCTATTTACAGACTTGTGCAAAATTGTCTGCCAATTTCAGGGGGATCTGGCACTGAAAAGATTCTCTACAATGCAGCGCTCTGAACTGGAGGCCATGTCAGATATGGTAGAACTGGATACAAGTGCCAGAATCCCTGCACAAAGGCCTTCAGATAACATGAAAGAAAATCTTGAAGCAATGTGGAGGATGACTGCGGTTTTGTTATATGGTGAGGAGATTAGCTGTTCAGTCAATGTGCTCCACCAACTGCCTACATTAAACAACGTTACCAGGTCAGTGTACATCTGGGTGTTTCAATAACCTGAAGAGGCATATTACCCTTTCCAGTAGTTACTGGGGACAGTAGTGGTTTTTTTTGGACATGTTGCTGGTCAGTTGTTAGTATGTCAAAAATTAAGTTTTGTTTGAAATTTAGTATTGTATTGGTTTATTTAATTGTCACAATACAAAAAGAATTAAAAACCAACTTCACTCACAACAGTTGCAACAATTTGTTGTTTTGTCTTAGCCAGCAGTCTGAGGGAGGGGCACACCATTCAGTTCAAGTACACACATCTTGTGGGATTAGTTTGAATGCAATGGCTTCTCTTTTGAAGTTTACTTAAATTGGCTTGGTCTACAATTATTTGCTCAAAGATTTCTGTCAGCCTGACTGATTCAAATTGGAGTGTCAATGTGAAGCCTTTGGAGAATGAGTCAGGCCAGATGAACTTTGTGAACAGTGGGAAAAAAAGGAAAAGAACTGTCATGTAAGAATACATAATTTAGTACTGCAGTAACAACCATTTGTTATTTTCTACTTTATTGAGAAGATAGTTAAGTTTAATAACTTCTGTACAATCTATGTTGAATCACTGCTACTGTTTCTTTACTGTTTAATTAATCTGTTTGACAGCTGAAGTCCAAGTCACAGTCTAGTGTAAAGTTATTTTGCCATCTTCCAAAGTCAAAGATGACCATATGAGAGCATGTGAAAAAAAAATCAGTAAGCCGAATTAAAGGGAAGAGGGCTCTCTGTTTCATCTTGGATGCACTGCTAATTTACCTAGGTATCTGAGCAAGTGAAAACACTGCATATTGAACCAAAAAAAATCCAGAGATTAAAAAAAATTCAGAATGCAATATTCACAGGGAGTACTGAAAGGCCTAGATTGTTTTCTCATTTTGGACACGTTGGCAGTTTGTTGTTGCAGATCTTCTAGCTCGTACAATATAGAACCACAGAATCATTGAAGTTCGCCACACAGGAGATGGGCCCATGGGTGCATTGTGTCTGTGCTGGTTTTTTGCTAGAGCAATCCAAAACTAATTCCACTGCCCTTGGTTCTTCCTCTGCTTCATATATTCATCTAATTTTCCCCTTAAAAGATGCAATGGGCTCTGCCATAACCATTCCCTATGGCAAAGCACTCCAAGCTCCAACAACCCTCTGCATGAAGACATTTCTCCTAACCCCTCTGTTTCCACTGGCGGGAGGGTTGGTAAACAGATGACACAGATTTAAGTTAATTAACAAAAAGGACCAGAGGGAAGGTGAGGAGACTTTTTTTTTTAATCTCATCAAATCTCTATAATTTGAACATTAAATTTCCTCTTAGTCATCTCTGCTCCAGTGGAAATGGTCCCAGTATCTCAAGTCTCTCATAACTATAGTTTCCTATCCCTGCCATCATCCTGGTAATCTATGTTGTACGAACTCTATGGCTTTAATGTCCTTTATTTGTTTTGAATGATGTGCATTTCACATACATCCCACTCAATTCTAACTCCAATTCTTTGGAATGTTGACCTTATTCTTTTTCCTGGTTTGCTCATTTATTTTTTTAAAAATTAGATATGACATTTTGCTGCTCTCCCACCCTTTCCACAAGTTTTCCCACATATTCTGTAATGTTCTTCAACCTGACACCATGGAGTCAACATAACATTTGGGACTCCTGGTCAGGACTGCAAAAAAAGGCTGTCTATACCCCGACTACAGAATTCCCCACTATTACTATTCTTCTGTTCCAGTAACTCAGGGATTCAATGCACCTATGAGTCCACTCTCCATCTACTTCTAAGTTCAAAAAAGCTCTTCAGAGGCTCTGGTGAAGGCTCTTCCCAATGCTCTACATCAATGTGGACTCTCACTCAATGGCATGCACTTGACAGTTAAAAATAGTTCTTTGTCCAAAGATATGTTCTTCTGTGCTTCATCATAGTCACCACCTCAGAAATGGACACAGCAATGGTGATGAAAATAACTCATCTGTGAAAATAAGAGGATATTGTGGCATTAATGACTAATGACTAAACACACCAGAATAAGTTTACAGTAGAGCTGTAGGCGACAGAAAGGCACAAAGTTTTGTTCACTATAATCAATGACTTTATATAACTATTAATAAGCTACAGTAATTATGAATACTTTCAAACTACATACACAGTATGCAGAAATTGTAAAAAAAAACTTACCAGAAATACTTATAAATAACTGCAGCTGTTTACATGTTCAAGCCAAGTGACTGTTGTACCACTTCATGTTTGTGGTGTATTTTGGACAGTTGCTCATTTTATTCCACTTTTGTTTTTACTGTCAACCATTTGAATTCTTTATGCTTCCAACAATCTTGTGGTGCTCCTGGAATTTTGGAAGACCGTTTTCACTTTCTTTGAAATTGTAGTCCATGTAGATGTCCACTCTTCTGAGTTCGGTAGTGTCGATTTTATATCATAAAAATCAATTTTTGCTTCAGTAAAATAAACAGTCCTAATTCAGTAAAATGTGCTTGTCTTTTTAATTTAGTCTTTGCTGCCATTTTGTATCCTTTAACAACCACAGATGTCATATTTGTTATAATACAATTAACATAGGTTATATACCTTGGTTGCAGTTTGGGCCCTCTCCCAACTCTCTATGTGTGCTTACAACAGACTGTAGTCTTTACTGGCGAATCACATTACTTAGGAGCTGAAACTAAAGCTGATGGTGAACAGGTGTAGGGTGCCTCAGGGTTAAAAGTATGCCCTTGAACTATTGGATTATGCACCAGAAGGTGGATGGGAATCCCACTGCACACTTCTGATCTCTTATGATAGGCAGAAAAATACCACACCATTATGGCTGTACAATTCAGGTCAAAACTACAAATCAGATATTACAGGAAACAGGATTACAGAAGCAACGTAAACAGCAGATAAACAAACAATTATATAAAAATAAATTAGAGGATTCTTCAAAATATGTCCCAAACCAAACTATGTTCAGAATATTTTAACTAAAGTCTCAGAAGGAGCAGAGCCTGTCCCCATGGAGTTCTCACTCACTGCCATATGAAAAATAAACGTTAAAATTAGTGAACAAGACATCCTAGAGCCGCTGCTCAGATATTCCCATCATTTCCTTTGAATGGAGGCCAGCTTTTTTGAAGGAAGGAAGATAAACTTGCATTTATATGGCGTCTTTCACATTCTCGAGATGTCCCAAACTGCTTCAAAAATAATTCATTAACTGTGAAGTGTAGTAACAATTTCCTAGGCAAACACAGAAGCCAATTTGCGCACGGCAATGTCTCACAGCAACGTCTCACAACAGCAATGAGAAAAATGACCAGTTAATCTGGTGGTGTTGCTGAGGGATGAATGTAGGCCAAGAGAACTTCCTGTTCTTTTTCAAAAAAGTGCCACATGATGTTTTAGGCAGACATCAGTTCAACAGATTAAAATGACTATCAGTTTATGCACATAAGAAATAGGAGCAGGAGAAGGCCATACAGCCCCTCGAGCCTGCGCTGCCATTCAATAAGATCATGGCTGATCTTTGACCTCAACTCCACTTTCCCTGCCCTATTCCCATATCCCTTGATACCCTTAGGGCTCGATGTTAGCAGGGCTGCGGGTTCGCGGCGGGGGGGGCTATTGGGCGCATGGGTAACGCGCCCGGTGATATTAGTCAGCCACCCGCACGATCACAGCCCAATTGGATCCACTTACCTTGTCTTCCGGGTTCCCCACTGCTGATCTGCGCGTCGGGCGGGCTGCACATGCGCAGTAAGATCTGTCAGCTGGAGGAGCTCTATTTAAAGGGGCAGTCCTCCACTGACAGATGCTGCAACAAATAGAAAAAATTACAGCATGGAGCAGACCAGGGGGAAGGCTGCTCCCACTTTAATGATGCCTCACTCCAGGTATCAATACATGGGGTGAGGAGGAGGGGGAGGACAGAGATCATCCCCCCGGCGGGCGGGAGGAAGCGGCCTGCCTCTGCCACCAGGAAGGCCTGGCTCGAGGTGGCAGAGGTCACCTGAACCACCAACATATCGCCTATCTGCATACAATGCAGGAGGCGCTCCATTGACCTCAGTAGGTCAGCCAAAGTGAGTACACTTACTCATTCCCCTACACTCCATCTGCCACATCACTGCCCCCACCCCCCGCCTTCTTCTGCACTGCCAACACTACTCTGTCACATCACCCCTCACACCCACTCAAACCTTTTTTTTTTTTTATTTGTTCACGGGATGTGGGCGTCGCTGGCAAGGCCTGCATTTATTGCCCATCCCTAATTGCCCTCGAGAAGGTGGTGGTGAGCCGCCTTCTTGAACCGCTGCAGTCCGTGTGATGACTGTTCTCCCACAGTGCTGTTAGGAAGGGAGTTCCAGGATTTTGACCCAGCGACAATGAAGGAACGGCGATATATTTCCAAGTCGGGATGGTGTGTGACTTGGAGGGGAACGTGCAGGTGGTGTTGTTCCCATGTGCCTGCTGCCCTTGTCCTTCTAGGTGGTAGAGGTCGCGGGTTTGGGAGGTGCTGTCGAAGAAGCCTTGGCGAGTTGCTGCAGTGCATCCTGTGGATGGTGCACACTGCAGCCACAGTGCGCCGGTGGTGAAGGGAGTGAATGTTTAGGGTGGTGGATGGGGTGCCAATCAAGCGGGCTGCTTTATCTTGGATGGTGTCGAGTTTCTTGAGTGTTGTTGGAGCTGCACTCATCCAGGCAAGTGGAGAGTATTCCATCACACTCCTGACTTGTGCCTTGTAGATGGTGGAAAGGCTTTGGGGAGTCAGGAGGTGAGTCACTCGCCGCAGAATACCCAGCCTCTGACCTGCTCTCGTAGCCACAGTATTTATATGGCTGGTCCAGTTAAGTTTCTGGTCAATGGTGACCCCCAGGATGTTGATGGTGGGGGATTCGGCGATGGTAATGCCGTTGAATGTCAAGGGGAGGTGGTTAGACTCTCTCTTGTTGGAGATGGTCATTGCCTGGCACTTATCTGGCGCGAATGTTACTTGCCACTTATCAGCCCAAGCCTGGATGTTGTCCAGGTCTTGCTGCATGCAGGCTCGGACTGCTTCATTATCTGAGGGGTTGCGAATGGAACTGAACACTGTGCAGTCATCAGCGAACATCCCCATTTCTGACCTTATGATGGAGGGAAGGTCATTGATGAAGCAGCTGAAGATGGTTGGGCCTAGGACACTGCCCTGAGGAACTCCTGCAGCAATGCCCTGGGGCTGAGATGATTGGCCTCCAACAACCACTACCATCTTCCTTTGTGCTAAGTATGACTCCAGCCACTGGAGAGTTTTCCCCCTGATTCCCATTGACTTCAATTTTACTAGGGCTCCTTGGTGCCACACTCGGTCAAATGCTGCCTTGATGTCAAGGGCAGTCACTCTCACCTCACCTCTGGAATTCAGCTCTTTTGTCCATGTTTGGACCAAGGCTGTAATGAGGTCTGGAGCCGAGTGGTCCTGGCGGAACCCAAACTGAGCATCGGTGAGCAGGTTATTGGTGAGTAAGTGCCGCTTGATAGCACTGTCGACGACACCTTCCATCACTTTGCTGATGATTGAGAGTAGACTGATGGGGCGGTAATTGGCCGGATTGGATTTGTCCTGCTTTTTGTGGACAGGACATACCTGGGCAATTTTCCACATTGTCGGGTGGATGCCAGTGTTGTAGCTGTACTGGAACAGCTTGGCTAGAGGCGCAGCTAGTTCTGGAGCACAAGTCTTCAGCACTACAGCTGGGATGTTGTCAGGGCCCATAGCCTTTGCTGTATCCAGTGCACTCAGCCGTTTCTTGATATCACGTGGAGTGAATCGAATTGGCCGAAGACTGGCTTCCGTGATGGTGGGGATATCGGGAGGAGGCTGAGATGGATTATCCACTCGGCACTTCTGGCTGAAGATGGTTGCAAACGCTTCAGCCTTGTCTTTTGCACTCACATGCTGGACTCCGCCATCATTGAGAATGGGGATGTTTGCAGAGCCTCCTCCTCCAGTTAGTTGTTTAATTGTCCACCACCATTCACGACTGGATGTGGCAGGACTGCAGAGCTTTGATCTGATCCGTTGGTTGTGGAATCGCTTAGCTCTGTCTATAGCATGTTGCTTCCGCTGTTTAGCATGCATGTAGTCCTGAGTTGTAGCTTCACCAGGTTGGCACCTCATTTTTAGGTACGCCTGGTGCTGCTCCTGGCATGCTCTTCTACACTCCTCATTGAACCAGGGTTGATCCCCTGGCTTGTTGGTAATGATAAACCTCATCCTCATCGTACCTGCACTTACTCACCTCGCCAGTACTCATCCCGCCACTACCACTCAACCCAATCCTCATACAATCTCATGGCTCTATCTCATACCCTCTCGTGCATCTCTTTCACAGTCAGCCTCACTCAACCTGCCACTACCTGTGCTGCAGCCACAGGGCATGCATCACATATGTGCAGTAGGCAGCGTAAGGCAAACGTGTCGTAAGCATGAAGGGGATGCACAAGGGTGTTTGAGGGTTTGTCATGGTTGTTACTTATATTGAATTTCTGACCAACTCACATTACATATTATATTGGCACCACTACTGCCATGTCTTTGTGAAACTTGTCTGGTTTGTGCAATAATGCCCTTTCCTGAGGATCAATATGAAGACCCACAACTGATGCCAGCCATTGTGTCACTGCAGAGTGGGTGTAGGTGTATTTGCAGGGCTCTTTTGTGCAGACGGCTGAGAGACGTTGGCGATGTCCCCGGTGGCACCCTGGAAGGATGCGGAGGAGAAGTTGTTGAGGGCAGTGGTGACTTTGACAGCGACAGGTAAGAAGATGGTGCTTGGGCCAGCCAGGAGCAGCTTGGCATGAAGGAGGCTGCAGATGTCCACGACTACATGTCGAGTGACTCTGAGCCTCCGTGTGCACTGCTGCTCAGAGAGGTCCAGGAAGCTGAGCCTTGGTCTGTGGACCCTGTGGCGAGGGTAGTGCCCTCTGCGACGCATCTCTCTCTGCGGTTGCCCTCCCTCCTGCTGTACAGGTGGATGTGTCACAGCACTCTGTTGTGGAGCTCCACGTGTCAGAGGTGGACGGCGAGGCTGGTGATGCTGTTCGCACTCCGAGGAGGTCATGACTGCAGCTACGGCGGCCCCCATCCGAGAGATGTACATCTGAGGGGGTCCGCAACGCAGGTACATGTCTCTGGACCCCAGGTTAAGTGTGCAAGTTGGTGACTTTGATTGTCAGGAGGAGGGTGGTGGAGGCCAAACTTTGTCCCAAGTGACAGAGTGGCCTCCTGCAATGAGTGAGGGTCTCCCCCCCCGCCCCCCCCACCTGTCAAATGGACCTTTGCAGCTGCCACAGGCTGATGGCTGCAACAGGTCCATTTGAACTGGGAGTGTTTCCCCCAGTGTGGGAAACAGTCCCAGTTTGCTATAAAATCCCACCCCTCCTCACATAATCCCTTAATCAGGTCAGTTAATGACCTGAACAAGCAAAATAAATACCTTCAAGTGGAACCCCGCTGGCTTTAATTCCAAAAATATCGATCTCCATCTTGAATATACTCAACGACTGCCCTCTGGGGTAGAGAATTCAAAAGATTCACAACTCTCAGTGAAGAATTTTTTCCTCATCTCAGTCTTACATGGCCGACTCCTTATCCTGAGACTATACCCTCTAGTTCTGGACTCTCCAGCCAGGGGAAACAGCCTCTCGGCATCTACCCTGTCAAGCCGTCTAAGAATTTTATATGTTTCAATGAGTTCACCTCTCATTCTTCTAAACTCCATAGGACAACCCTCTCATCCCAGTGATCAATCTAGTGAACCTTTGTTGCATTGCCTCCAAGGCAAGTATATCCTTCCTCAGGCTAGGAAACCAAAACTGTACACAGCACTCCAGTTGTGGTCTCAAAGCCCTATATAATTGCAGCAAGACTTCCTTACTCATACTCCAACCCCCTTGCAATATAGGCCAATATGCCAGTTGCTTTCCTAATTGCATGTTAACTTTGTGATGTGTACAAGGACACCCAAGCCCCTCTGAATACCAACATTTACTAGTCTCACCTTTTAATAAATATTCTGCTTTTCTATTCTTCCCACTAAAGTGGATAACTTCACATTTCCTCACATTATACTCCATCTGCCAGCTTCTTGCTCAATTGCTTAACCGGTCTATATCCCTTTACGTCCTCCTCGCATCGCATCCAAAGAGACGGCACCTCTGACAATGCAGCACGGCATAATTACACAATTACAAGACAAAGCCACTCTTTTAAAAAGGCAAAATGGCATCATGATGAATCAGGGCTGCAATGTGTACAATTTGCAATCATAATAAGAGGTCGACCAGTTAGGACAGAGATGGAGAAGTTTCTTCACCCAGGGGGTTGTGAATCTTTGGAATTCTCTACCACAGAGGGCTGTGGATGCTCAGTCGTTGAATATATTCAAGGCTGAGATCGATAGATTTTTGGATATGAGGATACGGTAGGAACGTGCAGTTGAAGTAGAAGATCAGCCATGATCTTAGTGAATGGCGGAGCAGGCTCAAGGGGCCATATGGCCTATTCTTGCTCTTATTTCTTATGTTCTTAAATAAAATGAAATCTCCACAGTCTGTATAAAATTTTAATTCCCCATTAAAATTGTAGTTAAGACTAATTGGTAGGTTCCTATCATGTAATGACAAGCAGTTGACCCAGTAGCTGGATATAAACTACTTTTGGGGATCAAAGTCAGATTGACTAGCGGGAGATGCAAGATGGGACTGTGTACAACAGTTTTATAAGAGCGTAAGAAATAGAAGCAGGAGTAGGCCATACGGCCCCTCGAGCCTGCTCCACCATTCAATAAGATCATGGCTAATCTTCTACCTCAACTCCACATTCCCGCCCTATCCCCATATCCCTTGATTCCCTCAGAATCCAAAAATCTATCGATCTCGGCCTTGAATATACTCAACAGCATCCACAGCCCTCTGGGGTAGAGAATTCCAAAGATTCACAGCCCTCCGAGTGAAGAAATTCCTCCTCATCTGAGTCCTAAATGGCCAATCCCTTATCCTGAGACTATGCCCCCTAGTTCTAGACTCACCAGTCAGGGGAAACAGTCTCTCAGCATCTACCCTGTCAAACCCTCTCAGAATCTTATATGATTCAATGAGATCAACTCTCATTCTTCTAAACATCAGAGAGTATAGGCCCATTCTACTCAATCTCTCCTCATAGGAATCAATCTAGTGAACCTTTGTTGCATCGCCTCCAAGACGAGTATATCCTTCCTTAGGTAAGGAGATCAAAACTGTACACAGTACTCCAGGTGTGGTCTCACTAAAGCCCTGTACAATTGCAGCAAGACTTCCTTGCTCTTGTACTCCAAACCCTTTGCTATAAAGGCAAACATACCATTTGCCTTCCTAATTGCTTGCTGTACCTGCAAGTTAACTTTGTGTTTTGTGAACAATGCACCTAAATCCTTCTCAATACAAACATTTCTTAGTCTCACCTTTTGAAGAATGTTCTGTTTTTCTATTCTTCCTACCAAAGTGAATAATCTCACATTTTCCCACATTATACTCCAAATGCCACCTTCTTGCTCACTCACTTAACCTATCTATATCCCTTTGCAGCCTCTGCATCCTCCTCACAGCTTACACTCCCACCTAGCTTTGTATCATCAGCAAACTGGATACATTACTTTTGGTCCCTTCATCTAAGTCACTAATATAGATTGTAAATAGTTAAGGCCCAAGCACTGATCCTTGCGGCACCCCACTAGTTACAGCCTGCCAACCCGAAAATGACCCGTTTATTCCTATTCTGTTTTCTGCCCATTAACCAATCCTCTATCCATGCTAATACATTACCCCCAACCCCATGAGCCCTTATCTTGTATAACAACCTTTTGTGTGGCACCGTATCGAATGCCTTTTGAAAATCCAAATATACTACATCCACTGATTCCACTTTATCTACCCTGCTAGTTACATCCTCAAACAAACTAAAAAGATTTATCAAACACTATTTCCCTTTCATAAAGCCGTGTTGACTCTGCCTAATCATATTATGATTTTCTAACTGCCCCGTTACCATGTCCTTAATAATAGATTCCAGCATTTTTCTTGACTACTGATGTCAGGCTAACTGGCCTGTAGCTCCCTGTTTTCCCTCTCCCTCCTTTCTTGAATAGCAGCGTTACATTTGCTACCTTCCAATCCACTGGGACCGTTCTAGAATCTAGGAAATTTTGGAAGATCACAACCAATGCTTCCACTATCTCTGCAGCCACCTCTTTTAGAACCCTAGGATGTAGGCCATCAGGTCCAGGGGATTTGTTGGCTTTTAGTCCCATTAATTTCTCCAGTACTAATATTAATTACTTTAAGTTCCTCACTCCCATTAGACCCTTTGTTCCCCACTATTTTTGGTATGTTTTTTGTGTCTTCTGCTGTGAAGTCATTTGTCTTACTCTGAAAAAATATAGCCTTGATCAATAGTGGCAAGATCGTTGCGGCTGAATTGCAAACCGTCTTCTAAAAATGGAACATGAGATTGCAAATAAAATTTGAATTACCTCCCGTGGCTACCAAAAGGCTTTCTTTTTTCTCTTTTTCAAAACGTGTTGCCATCTCTTCTTGTGACGCTTCTTCCTCTTCCTTCTCCTCCTGAAGTCTCTTCATTCTCTCCATAAGAGCTTCCAACTCACTGACAGAGTCTGAAGTCTACAACATCATAAACAGGTCATATTTTAGCGCTCTTATAGATAACAGGGCAACAGCATTCTGGACAAGATTAAGATACCAAACGCTTAAATTACTTTAGCCATTAACAGAGTTTTGCTCAATCAGAACCTGCAGAATTAAATTCTTGTGATATCAACTGTATGGAGTGTTATAAATGTTTATGCAACATTGTAAAAGGAACAATGCATAAAGATAACGAGGGAATAACCTTTAGAAACACTGCCTTGAAACAAGTGGATGATAAATACTGACTTGCTAGAGGAGATTTTTTTGAAATTATTATATTTTTTATATTATTCGTTCACGGGATGTGGGCGTCGCTGGCAACGCCTGCATTTATTGCCCATCCCTAATTGCCCTTGAGGAGGTGGTGGTGAGCCGCCTTCTTGAACCACTGCAGTCCGTGTGGTGAAGGTTCTCCCACAGTGCTGTTAGGTAGAGAGTTCCAGGATTTTGACCCAGCGACAATGAAGGAACGGCGATATATTTCCAAGTGGGGATGGTGTGTGACTTGGAGGGGAACGTGCAAGTGGTGGTGTTCCCATGTGCCCATTGCCCTTGTCCTTCTAGGTGGTAGAGGTTACGGGTTTGGGAGTTGCTGTCGAAGAAGCCTTGGCGAGTTGCTGCAGTGCATCCTGTAGACAGTAAACAATGCAGCTACGGTGCACCGGTGGTGAAGAGAGTGAATGTTTAGGGTGGTGGATGGGGATGTTGGTTGAAAGGTATGATTCGGTGAGTATGGCTATGTCAGGCTGTTGCTTGACTAGCCTGTGGGACAGCTCTCCCAATTTTGGTACAAGTCCCCAGATGTTAGTGAGGAGGACTTTACAGGGTCAACTGGGCTTCGTTTGCCTTTGTCGTGTCCGGTGCCTAGTGGTCCTACGTCAGGTGGTCCGTCCAGTTTTATTCTTATTGTGACTTTCTGTAACGAGATTGTACAACTGAGTGGCTTGCTAGGCCATTTCAGAGGGTGATTAAGAATCAACCACATTGTTGTGGGTCTGGAGTCACATATAGGCCAGACCAGGTAAGGACAGCATGTTTCCTTCCCTAAAAGACATTTGTGAACCAGATGGGTTTTTACCACAATACGGCAATTTCATGGCCACCATTACGGATACTAGTTTTTTTTTTAAATTCCTCCTGAAACAAAAACACATCCACAACCCAAAGGATCATGCACATATTCATTACCAGAGGAAAAAGTCTGAGTTTTCCTTCCTTGATATCATGCTTTGTATATAACTCTGGTCTGATCCTTACTAGTCTACCTTCCTTTCAGCTTCAGAGTGAAAATAGAAGAAAAAGCATGCAATACTAGTCAAAGGTCCAACGATTGTGCCTGTAGGCTACTGTACCTGCAACGTGACCTCCCAAGCCCTGAAAACTTATCGTAAAGTATGATTCCGATATATACTTCCAAAAAGATTGCTCTCTCATTTCTACCACTCAAGGGTTTTCATCACTTCTGAAAAGACCATGATGTTTAATGCAGCTGATCAGTGACCATCTAGCTACAGATGAAGGCTCTAGCTTAGAAATTGAATCATGTCCCCCAAAGAGGCCCTAAACTACAAGCAGCAGCAGGAAGTTCCTTTGGAATAAGAGTATGCACATTTCAACAGGGGGGCCAATGAGGAAGAGAATTCCATACTTGGGAGAGAAGGGTAGGAACCAGAATACATTCTACGTGATTAAAAACATTGAGTCTGAAGATAGTTATATTTATATCCTCGGCTCTCAAGGGCTTAATGCCTGCTACTTTGACAGCTAATTAAGACACCCAAGAAGCAAAGATGAGGCTGGGTACACTGAACTAATAGGTTAGACTACTTATTAACCTCAGTAAAATTCATGGGGCCACAAGGTATTGGTAGGGTTTACCAAATGTTGTAAATATTATACAGACTGATTGGTAGAAATTCTTTGCCATGACAAACTTGCCTCTCTAATTCCATAAAAAGTTGTTAACCTCCATGCAAGTTAGGTGATCAGAAAATATCTAGTCAAGAAATCCTTGGCCCACTCACTGGGACACGAGGTCAAAATATATTCAACTCACTTTCCTTCTGAAGAGTTTTCTTCATTATATCATGAAACATGAGTGCCATCTCTTCACTAGTATAGTGTCTCCTGGTTACATCAACAGTTCCTTATTACTTTGGCAA
This sequence comes from Heptranchias perlo, assembly GCF_035084215.1. Classification (NCBI taxonomy): domain Eukaryota; kingdom Metazoa; phylum Chordata; class Chondrichthyes; order Hexanchiformes; family Hexanchidae; genus Heptranchias; species Heptranchias perlo. The sequence continues at coordinate 59,065,983 of NC_090330.1, forward strand.
TACAATATATACTTTTTAAAATGAGCAACGTCAGGAACTTTACCCCTATAGCTTACTGTTTACAAGGGTTTCTGGAAGTACTGTATTGAGGCTGAAATCACATGGATCCGAAACAACAGTTACTTTTTTTTTTGAGATTATGTAAAGAAATGTCAATTTAGCCCAATATGTTAAAACTCAGTAAAAATGAATTGTCAGTAGTTAATCTAAAGGACTATTTTAGTAGTTAATCTAAAAACATTTATAAAACCATCAAACGGCCACTGGCCTGTAATGTCAAGACAAGTCTGATTCATGTCTTTTAAGGCTTTTGTCCCTCCTGAAACCAAAAGGCAATTTGTTGAACAAGTTATGAAAGCTGATTTCGATTGGATAATATGAGGGAAATTAAAATCAGAAACCAAATATTGCAGCAAGAAAAATAAAATCTTGATTGGTCAATAAGTTTGTCAGTACCAAAGTTTTAGTTTTCAGTTCCACATTGCTGAGTGTGAGACTCTTGCTGTTCTCGCTCAAACAGCTGGAATTTTTCGTTCCTGGGCCCCTCTTTCGGATTTTGAAAATATACTTTGGTTTACCAGAAGAAAACAAAGTGAAAATTAATTTTAAATTTTTTTTTAAAAAAAAGGTGGCTAATGATTTCTGCCTCGATTATTCTTTATTGGAGGATAGAATGCTTTCTTACAATTTCTATAAAGAAATTTCTCCTAACTTCCTTCTTTGCTCAATTTTAAATTGATAACTTCTAGTCACTGATCCCCAACCAGAGAAAATAGACTTTATATTCACCCTTCGAAAGCCTTCATAATTTTAAAATCCTCTAATAAAACTCATCTTAGCCTTCTCTGCTCCAGTAGAAATAGTACCAGAATTTCAAGCGTCTTCTGATAATGAGAAGGGGGTGTCCAAAAGTGCACATAGTACTTCAACTGTGGCTGAACTATTGCCATATACAAATTTATGATCTCACCACTCTTGGTCTAGAGCAATCTTATAAACATATTAAACTCTTTTTTCAGTCTTGTTATTTAGAATTGAGTTAATTTTCCATCTTATTTCTCTGTTTCTACTTCATATTTAACATTTATTCTCTCTATTTGGGAGAGGAAATTAGTGCAGAGACTCAAATCAGTAACAAAATGGAAATATATTGAGACCTGTGATAACATCTTAGATGGTGAGAAGGACAGAGGCTCAAGCAGGAATGAGGTAGATAAAAGGCATCCAAGGGGTCCCAGTATTTTCTGGGCCAAGGAACTGAACACTCAAATTTACTGTGCAGGTGGTTTTGCATATTAGGCTTTCCCAGCAGCAGAAATAAAAACTAGTACAATTCCTGGGTTGCATATTCTGGAAACACCTAGTCATCTGTTTTAAGTACAAGGTTAAATTAACATTTCTCCATGCAGTCAAATGATCCTTTCATTAAAGAGGAATCCTTATTACTCCAAAGATAAAAATGTTGTTAAAAACTGAGGTAATGAATATAGTCTCATTAGCCAATTTAAACATCTCATTTTGCAGAATAAAATTAATTAGAATCCTTGTTTGCCTGTACTGACCCCAGGACTGCTGTACATAAATATGACATCTTCCATGTTGCTCTCATTGATGCCATTGCACACACAGAAGTTGCTGACGGCTGGTGCTCTGAAGCTGTGACTGCTATCTTGGTCAATCTCTGGATTAATGCCACTTCCAAAGACAAAGCTTGCCAAGGCATGATAATGTGCCAACAGGACCATGGCATGTACCAACTCAGCTAGGGACCAGCTGTTCTCCCCGGTTTTAAGCAATTTCTAAAAATGAAAACACAAAATAGGAACATTAAGACAATGCTTCCTATTTCTTTGGGTACTCAAGTGAACAATTTCTGCAATGCACCTACTTTTCTTTCATAAGACTGGTCAAATTAACACTTGTGGGCCCCAATGCTGCAGCTGATCACTAAGTTAGACAACGTTTACGGTACTTCATAAACACAAAATAGTAATAATGGCATGTAGATGAAATATTTCAATTTATTGAAACATTACTAGTTAATGAAAAGTGTTTCATCCACAAATCCACAGGTCACAGATTTTGGTCAATATACAGGCAGAAGCAGTCAAAAATACACATCCAATACAAAATTGTTACAGAAACTCTGAAAAATTATAAATCTTTAAAAATGTGAAGACATGGCTCAGTGGGAGAATGGACTACTTGGTCTGTAACTGAATGACACAGATTTGGGTGGTCCAGGTTCAAATCTGGTCTGTGCTGGATTAGATAATCTCAGCTGGGATGATAATGAGCGCCCTAGAGTTGGCCTCAACAATCTCTTGCTAAAGAGGAAGGGGGAGGGGGACCATGGGAAGTCAGTCAAGGTTCCTGCTCCTGATCACTACCCAAATGAACTAAGTTACCAACTGTTAGAAATGCATTCTGGGAGCTTTCGTAGCAAACTAATATTTACAAGTGACCTCGCCATAGAAGTTGGCAGAAGAATTAAATTTGGTTTTAAGAGCCTATGCTATGGATTACATGAAAATTATATACCGATCGTCCGGTGAAGCGGGATTAGAGATCAGGGAATAATTGGATCAGGGCACAGAGGCATAATTTAGACCCCATTTTAAAATCATATATTATGTCCTTGTTTTTATAATACATGGATTTTTATTATTTATAGTTAAATTGCAAAACTTATGGCAATTTGGAATGCGGAGATCTAGATTTGATTGGAGCAGAAGTTTCTCCGCAGTATAGGCAGAGGAGATGGGAGATGCAACATTGAGGTGCTGCAGCACCACCATGGGCAGAAAGGTGTCACTACAGCAAGACAGATTTACATAGGAAGTTTGTGTTATAATGTGGAGACAGGAATTCATAATGGAAGCGTGTATAGATGCACGGTTTTTAAAAATGTTATTAACTGATCGAGGTGTTGTACACAGAAAATCAAGACTTTACTCGAAGTAGAAAAGTCACCTGGTCCAGATGGGATGCATCCTAGCTTACTGAGGGATGTAGGGGTGGAAATTGCAGAGGCTCTGGCCACATTCTTCTAATCCTCCTTAGATAAGGAGATGGTGCCAGAGGACTGGAGGATTGCAAAAGGGAAGAGGGATAAACCCAGCAATTACAGGCCAGTCAGCCTAACGTCAGTGGTGGGGAAACTTAGACAATAATCCTGAACAAAATAAATTGGCACTTGGAAAAGTATGGGCTAATAAATAAAAGTCAATATGAATTTGTTAAAGGAAAATCGTGTTTGACTAACTTGTTTGAGTTCTTTGAGGAAGTAACGGGGAGGGCTGATGAGGGTAGTGCGGTTGATATTGTGTATATGGACTTTCAAAAGGCATTTGATAAAGTACCACATAATACACTTGTTAGCAAAATTATAGCCAAATTATAGCCCATGGGATTAAAGGGACAGTGGCAGTATGGATACAAAATTGGCTAAGGGACAGAAAGCAGAGAGTGGTGGCGAATCGTTGTTTTTCAGACTGGAGGAAAGTATACAATGGTGTTCCTCAGGGGTCGGTATTAGCACCACTGCTCTTTTTGATGTACATTAATGACTTGGACTTGGGTACAGAGGGTGTAATTTCAAAGTTTGCAGATAACCATGAATACTAGAAATCTGAAATAAAAACAGAAATTACTGGAAATGCACAATAGGTGTTGAGCATATGAGAGGAGGATAAGTTAACGTGATAGGGCATCATAAATGCTAACTTTTTTTCAAGGTGTTGATCAACTTGCACATCCAGCATTTTCTGAATTTATTTCTGAAAAACCAAATTATTTTTTCTTTCAGTGCAGACATAGTTAGAGAACAAACAATGTTAAGATTATAGAAGTCTATTAAGAGTCTATAATCAATTATTCAAAAGTACAAAGTCTGTGCAAGGTTTACCTTAATGTGTTCCTTTGTGATCAGCCAGGGCCTGTGCGCTAGGATTTTGTTGACTTCGTTGAGATTTTTCAGTTTCTGCGGGATGTACGCCAAGCCATTTAGCCACTCCCCATCTCCACCCACCTGCAAGAACTCATTTATATGAGTGTTTACCAGATAGGAACACTGGTGTCTGGCAGCAGCCTAGTTAGAAAAGGTCACAAAAAGCACAAGGGTATATCGTCAGCAGCAGTACTATCCATGCTGAAAATACGGAGGAAGACAAGAGCATTGTAGATTTTGAACATGTTCAGAACTGTTTCTGTGAAGCAGTGTGCTAAAATCTATATAACTGTACACCTTGAGTTCACCATTAGATTACAGTAGATGCAGGTCTTAATTTCTACTGCTTTTTGAGATTCCCTTTATGTAATGGCAGCAATTAATGCAGAAGAATGACTTGCTTCAGAGATCAAATAAAGTGATGCAAAGTCCATCATAGTCACACACCTTTGTGTACTTTGTCCTCAAAATGGAGAGCAACTAAGTGGTAGAAAAGTTTGGAGAGCTTTTTGTTCAACGTCACAAAAGGAAGGATCTGTCCGTGACTTAGATCAGCTCCATTCATTTCAACTGGGACTACAACTTTGCAGCAGCCGGACGCCATAAAAAGAAACTCTATGGCTGACAACAGAGAGGCTTTAAAAGGGTAGGAGGCCTGAAATGGCAAAGTCTTCAAGATGCCTCAAAAAACAATAAAATGGTGCACTTTATTTTCCTAACAGATATTAAAGGAATACTTGTCATAGAAAAGAACTGTCTTAGATTTTTCAAATTTTACAGCTGCTATTTGGATTAAAACCTTAATAAAAGAAGTGGATTGCCATCTAGGATTTTGCAGCAAGTGAATGACTGTCACAACCCTCCTTCATCCTTAACTATAAAATCAATTTTGCACTTTTAAGTTTTTCCTTTAAAACTATTTGTTTTACATATAAAATGCATTATTGAACAACTCTGGACATAGCAATTACTGCATTCGCTCATCAAATGCCAGTGGGTTTCACAGAGTAATAGCTGGTAAAGTAAAAATCTCAGCTAGCAGATGCTTGTACATGGTGGGCCAGATCCTTATCACCCCCTGCCCCAATTGATTAACAGTGAAACTATAATGCAACCAAATATGTTTCACTTGATAAAATGGAGTAAATGTAATGAAGATGCATCATGAACTATATAAAAAAAGTGATTACTTATTTAATAACAGCCTAAGCACCAGGAGAAAACACGGATATAATGTAGTAATCTAGTGTCCAAAGATTACCTACAGGCAGTTCTGACCTGAACCATCATTTTCATTAATTTTTATTTTGAAAGTGAGCACAGCCTTAGAGGTTCATGTTTCCTTGTAGTGTTGACTGTGTGTAACATACATAATGACTTGCTTGTCGACTGCCATTTCTAAATATGGGTTGCAAATAAAATCTTGCTAAAAATGCCCACATAAAGAAAGAAGAACGAACTCGCATTTATATAGCGCCTGTTACGACCTCAGGATGTCCTAAAGTGCTTTATAGCGAATGAGGTACTTTTGAAGTGTAGTTACTGTTGAAATGTAGGAAAAGCATTTTGCGCACAGCAATATCCCACAAACAGCAATGAGATAATAACCAGATAATCTGTTTTAGTGATGGTGGTTGAGGGATAAATATTGGCCAGGACACCAGGGAGAACTCCCCGCTCCTCTTGAAATAGCGTCATGGGATCTTTTACGTCTACCTGAGGGGGCAGACGGGTCCTCTGTTTGATACCTCATCCAAAAGATGACACCTCTGACAGTGCAGCACTCCCTCAGTACTGCAATGAAGCGTCAGCCTAGATTATGTGCTCAAGTCTCTGGAGTGGGACTTGAACTCAACCTTCTGACTCAGAGGTGAGTGTGCTACCACTGAAGTAAGGTTGACACCTGGGAAAATTTTTAAAAGTGTTGAAATCTGAAAATGTTTGTTATATGGCAATGTACACGCATGAAATTAAGAGATATGTAAAATCATGATCAATAAAACAATTGCATTTTACAATTTGCTTTGTGTAATTATTTGACTAACCGCCTGCAAAAATTAAACTTTGAGGTACACCACATCCACAGGATCCCCTTTATCCACAAGGAACGTGGATAAAGGGGATCCTGTGGATGCGGTGTACTTGGATTTCCAGAAGGCATTTGACAAGGTGCCACATCAGAGGTTACTACACAAAATAAGAGTTCATGTGTAGGGGGTAATATATTAGCATGGATAAAGGATTGGTTAGCTAGCAGAAAACAGAGAGTAGGCATAAATGGGTCATTTTCAGGTTGGCAAGATGTAACGAGTGGAGTGCCACAGGGATCAGTGCTGGGGCCTCAACTATTTACAATCTATATCAATGACTTGGATGAAGAGACCAAATGTATAGTTGCTAAATTTGCTGATGACACAAAGGTAGGTATGGAAGTAAGCTGCGAAGAGGACATAAGGAGACTGCAAAGGGATATAGATAGGTTAAGTGAGTGGGCAAAAATTTGGCAGATGGGAGTATAATGTGGGAAAATGTGAACTTGTCCACTTTGGCAGGAGGAATAGAAAAGCAGTATATTATTTAAATGCAGAGAGATTGCAGAACTCTGAGGTACAGAAGGATCTGGGTGTCTTTGTACATGAATCACAAAAAGTTAGTATGCAGGTACAGCAAGTGATTAGGGAGGAAAATGGAATGTTGTCATTTATTGCAAGGGGAATGCAATATAAAAATAAAGATGTTTTGCTACAGTTCTTTAGGGCATTGGTGAGACCACATCTAGAATACTGTGTGCAGTTTTGGTGGTCTTATTAAGAAAGGACATAATTGCTTTGGAGGCGGTTCAGAGAAGGTTCACGTGACTGGTTCCTGGGATGAGGAGGTTACCTTATGAGGAAAGATTGGACAAGTTGGGCCTGTATACATTGGAGTTTAGAAGAATGAGGGGTGATCTTATTGAAACATACAAGATCCTGAGGGGACTTGAAGGGGTAGATGCTGAAAGGATGTTTCCCCTTGTGGGAGAGACTAGAACTAGGGGACACAGTTTCAAAATAAGGGATCTCCCATTTAAGACAGAGATGAGGAGAAATTTTTTCTCTGAGGGTCGTGAGTCTGTGGAACTCCCTTTCCCAGAGAGTGGTGGAGGCAGGGTCATTGAATATTTTTAAGGCTGAGTTAGCTAGATTCCTGATTAACAAGGGAGTCAAAGGTTATAGTAGGTAGACGGGAAATTAGGGTTGAGGTCACAATCAGATCAGCCATGATCTTATCAAATGGCAGAGCAGGCTTGAGGGGCCAAATGGCCTACTCCTGCTCTTAATTCGTATGCTCGTAGGTATGATTAAAAACTTTGCATTCCATTTAGTTTGATTTACCATTATTGCCAAGTAATGCCTGTACTCAAAGGGGAGTGGTCCGTCCATTCGCAGTATGTAATACTGGGTCCGGAGAAAAGACTCTAGGTATTGAGGGTGTAAACCCATGATTTGCGTGGTGTTGTCAAGGCGACCTGTGGTGGAGTATTCTTCCAGAAATAGCAAGTTGGTATGTCCATCTACAGGATTATCTTGGGCAATCTATACAGGAAGGCAATAATAGCAAAATCATAAGGAAGCAGATATTTCCTTTGATAAACAATTTATTATAAAGTTAAAAATGTAGTACTCTAAAATCACTGGTCATGAAAAGAACATTGCATTTTCACCAAAAATACCAATAAAGCACAAGAACCACAAAAAAAGTGTTCAATTAAAAATAAACAGCACCTGCTTTTGGGGGATGGGAAGAGTCAACATTTACTAAAAACCTATCAAATTTTTCTTCAAAAAAAAAAGTTGATATTTGGGACAGCAAGCATTTACAAAGCAGATTGGGAACAAAATTCTGTTTTATTCATTAATTGTACTAAATCATTACCTGAAGAGAGATTTTTATTTTGTCAGGAAGGAGAAAGAAGTTATGAACTCTCTCTACCCCTACCAAACCCATTTGAGAAACATGCTGCATCAACAGCGACAAAGGTAACTGAAGCATTTCTTCAAATTTACCTGTAGACCAAGATCAATTACCAATTTGTTCACATTTCCTTGGCCAGTTTTACTGTAATTGATCAGAATTATACGCCCAACAAAAAAGTCTCCCCAATTATATTCAATAATGAACATTTTTTAGTTGTACCATGTAGCTAAAACTTGAACATTTTGCTGTAACAATTGCCTTCCAAAATGCAAATTCTAACATCCAGGCTAAAATATTAGCAATTGTACTTGAAGTACTCAAAGCTGGTTCATTCAAAGCTTCAGTTAGCAGGAAAATTAAATGTTCGTTGAACATGGAGAGTGGAGATATTAAAGGGGACAAGGAGGGGTATGAGATACAGCAGATAAACATTCAAGTTTTTTTGCATATACAATGTGTATTAAGAAATTTTCAATGTTTTATCATTTTAAAACTTATGTTTGGAGCTATTATTTCACTAAAAATATAGCTTCTAAAGCATGCAAGGTCCAGTGAGCTCAGCTTACTGATGACTTACATGTATGCATTAAAATCTCAAAATCGAGCAGGTCCATGGTATATTAGTGCTGTAATGGATCACTAAAGAGGGCTTGGGTTCAAACTTCTGACAAAGGGCAGATTTTATGTTCCTCCCCCCACCCCAGCACTGGACAAGAGGACTGCACCGAAGAGTGCACCACGAGGCTGAAGTCCCAGGATCGCACTCTTGTGCACAACTAGCTTGACTTTCCCTCACCAGATCTGGCTGAAATATATCAAGCCCTATCGGGCCTCACTCACTACTCTAGGATCATCCTGGAGTGTAACGATAACCCCTTTTTTTCTCCACCACCAACTGCCTTCTTAAATCCCTTTCCCCTGCCTCCTTCAGCCTCAAGTGCATGGAACTCATCGACTTCTTTGTCACCAAGGTTGAAACCTCCATTCAACTGCTTTCCCATTGCCTACCAAGCCAAACCTCCCCCCAGCTTCCCACCTGCACTAGCCCCGAGCTCCCATTCTCATTAGTTTATCTCCCCTCATGTCCTCTCTAAGCTCGTCTTCCTGCTCCCTTACCCCATTCCCACTAAACAGACAACCACCCAACCTCCCTTCCTGAACCCCATGATAGCTGACATTGTAAATGGTTCCCTCGCCTCAGCTACTGTCCAAAACCACCACCATCGGCTCCTCAAAAAACTCACCCTTGACCCTTCTATCCTGGCAATGGATTGCCCTATTTCCAATTTTCTGTTCCACTCCAAAGTCCTCGAATGCGTTGTTGCCTCCCGAATTCGTGCCCATCTTTCCCACAACTCCCATGTTTGAATCTCTTCAATTAAGTTTTTGACCCTGCCACAGCACTGAAATGGCTTTAATCAAAATCACAAACGACATCCTCTGTGGTTGTGATTGATTTTATTTCCTCGTCCTCTGTGACCTTTGATATGGTTGATCACACCATGTGTCTCCAACGTCTCTTCTCCATTGTCCAGCTCAGTAGGACTGCCCTAGTTTGGTTCCACACTCACCTATCCAATCATAACCAGACCACCTCTAGCAATGGCTTCTTTTCCTGCGGCTGCACTATTATCTCTGGAGTCTCCCAAAATTTTTTCCTTTGCCTCCTCCTCTTCATCTACATGCTTCACCTTGGCGACATCAGCAACAGACAGGGAGTCTGCTTCCGACACCCAGCTACCTCTCCACCAGTGCCGCTACACTGTCAAATGCCTTGTCCGACATCCAGCCTTGAGCTACAATTTTCTCCAGTTAAACACTGGGAAGACAGTGTCCATCGGCTTTGGTCCCTGCCACAAATTCCGTACCCTTGCCACCAACTCCATTCCCCTCCCTAGGCTGAACAAGATTGTTCGCAACCCGAGTGTCCTATTCAACCCCGAGTTGAGTTTCCAAACACATTTCCTATCCATCAAAGATCATCGACTTCCACTGCCATATCATTGCCTACTTCCTCCTCCTCCGACTCAGCCCATCTGCTGCTGAAACTCTCATCCAAACCTTTATCACCTACAAGCTCGACTATTCCAATGCTCCCTTTCCCGGTTTCCTAACCGACACTCTCTATATACTTCAACTCCAAAACTCTGCTGCCAGATCCTATCCCACATTAAGTCCTAGTCACCCATCATCTCTTTTGTTTTGCTGACCAACATTGGCTCATGTCCCCTAATGCCTCAAATTTAAATTCTCATCCTTGTGTTTAAATCTTTTCATGGCCTCACCCCTCCCCGTATCTGTAACCTCTTTCAGTTCTACCATACCACCACTAATCCACACCTCCTCTCCTCCCCCCTCCCCGACCCAAAACTCTATTCCTCTGACACTGGCCTTTTGTACTTCCCACTCCCTTCACTATACCATTGGCAGCCATGCCTTCAGCTGCCTTTGGCCCACATTCTGGAATTCCCTTCATGAACCTCTGCCTCTCCACCTCCCTCTCCTCTTAAGGCACAACTTAGAACCATCTCTTTGACCGAGCTTTTGCTCACCTCTCCTAATAGCTCCTGCTTTTGCTCAGGGTCTATTTTTTCTTTACGCCTCTGAAGGTCTTGGGACAAATTTATGCGTTATATAAATGCAAGTTTTTGTTCTGGTTATACTTTGTTTTTGGGTTTTTTACATTTACAGTCATTATAATTAAAAGTCTGGCATCTCACATACATCGGTCACATTTCATATACGAAGTGTATGTCCCACTTCAAAGAATCACATGTAAAGTTTGCATCACATGGTTACTTTCCAGAGTATCAACATATTTATAAAAATGCAACAAATCCCTCAACAATTTTGATTACTTGAACTATTACTGAACGTATAGAAAAGCTACCTCTTTCTCTGGTATAAAGGCAGTTGGTCCAGTTATCGGAGGTGGAGGGATTCTCGCACCTTTTTCCTGTTGATAGAAAGTGTTACTGATTAGAATCATCGCTGAAATATTTTGAAAGCTCTAACAGACTGACATGGACTACAAAATCAGACTTATGGTTACAATTTGTTTGTACATATGGGTGCAAACATTTCTCCATATGCACACACTTCAATATTTAATGATCAAGAGCAGGTTTGCAGATTCCTTCTAGACTCTGATTACACTGTGGTGTTCAGTCATTTCCTTTTGGAAAACCTCCCCATATAAACTTGCAACTTTAGAACTACACAACAAAGTGTCCTGTCTGATCAGATCTTGTTCACACACAGTCATTCTGAAAATAAGATAGTAGGATGAGTGATTAAGGTTGTAACTGATCTTGGGAGTTCATTAGAGTGAGATCATTTGAACAGGTTATTAATTTGCCACTGTGTAATTATTCTTACTTATGTAAGGAATCTTACAACACCAGGTTATAGTCCAACAGTTTTATTTGAAAATCACAAGCTGTCGGAGGCTTTCTCCTTCGTCAGGTGAGTGTCGAGATTCATTGAAAATTACCGCATATATAGTCATAGAACAAGGCCTGGTGATTACAGATAATCTTTCCCACAGCCCGTTATCAAGGCCATCAAATTAATTGAATAGTGTTCAGACAGAGAAACCTTAGATACCCCAGACAACTGAATATACAAACGGCCAGAACCAAAGAAAGAGAGGGAGAGCGAGAAACATCCGAAAGGAAGAGAAAAAGAGAGAATGACCAGTTGTATTAAAAACAGATAACTTTTTTTAAAAAAAGGTTTCTCTGTCTGAACACTATTCAATTAATTTGATGGCCTCGATAACGGGCTGTGGGAAAGATTATCTGTAATCACCAGGCATTGTTCTATGACTATATATGCGGTAATTTTCAATGAATCTCGACACTCACCTGACGAAGGAGAAAGCCTCCGAAAGCTTGTGATTTTCAAATAAAACTGTTGGACTATAACCTGGTGTTGTAAGATTCCTTACATTTGTCCACCCCAGTCCATCACCGGCATCTCCACATCATTCTTACTTAGACATCAATATAAACAAACACACAAAATGTCTGTGCACTCTGTTACAAAATTATGAAGAACACTGGCACTCATTTATAATTTGCTACATATGAATATCGGAATTCTTCCTCCAATGTGGGTTTATTTGGAGGAATTATTATTAGTGTAAAAGAAGGAAATTAAACTCTATTTAAACCTATTTAATGAATTTTTGCATCCTGTTTCAGCATCAAGCACTCCAGGTCTGCTATAGCATGGATAAATGCTCTCAGCACACTACACCTACAATATGCATATCTACACACCAATCTTGTGGTCTTTGGAATGGGATTGCCAAATTAGGGACAATTATGTGTTGTGCTCGGTGACTAGAAAATGGTTAAAACTGTCCAACATCATTTCAGAATGGGCTCTTGAAGCCAATAAGCAGACGACATTTCATCCCATCAGTCTGAGCTGGATTTAAATGCGGGTGCCCAAGATACAAGTACAATGTATGAAACGAATGAGCCTAAAATAGGCTTTTAAATACATTCTTCAGTTTAGAATGGCATTGTGCACTTCATTTGGTCACCCTCAAATCCATATTCATCGCTATTTATTTTCCTCTCAAATCTCTCAGCACTATGTGTTGTAATTGATAGTTCATCCTCAATTTTTTTCCATTAACTCTGGTGTTTTGGCTTTCCAAGGTCCCATCCTCTCTCCCTTTTTAATATCAATTGTGATAAATATGAAGCCTTTTTGTCTAGTTTTAGCTAGGTAGTGTTTTCTTTAATTTAGTCAGAGCACCCAAGGAGTTTTAAAAAACGACTGCATTCAAAACCATGTCTTCCACCTAACTAGATACAATTTTGCGAGGATTAGTAGTTCAGTTGTCTGAGGCCACAGGCTGGAGGGAAGAGCCAAGGCACATTCAAAGAAAAACAAAGTGATTTGCTCAATTATAAGCATGACAGGCAGTTACTTTTGACAGTTACTCAAAACTCCAATAGCTGCAGGAGTATTTGAGTGTGAACTGATCAAATCATCAGCTTGAAACTTTAAAAGAGATTGTTAGTTCCCGCAGTTTGTGGTGGGGTGGCGGGGGGGAAATCAGAATAACAACTATGCATTTAAATGTTAACTACTTGGCATAGAGATTGTAATATTAACATTTTCCTCTTCAGTTATAGCATAATATCTACTATAAATATAACTCACCTTTATTTGCTTGTTCAAAAAATGTGCTCCATATGTAAAATCTGAAATGTGATATTCTACTGTTTTTTTGGAAGATGTGAAAGAATAAAAAAAACTTGCATTTATGTCGCCCCCTTGTATGACCTCAAGGTATTTCAAAGTGCTTTACAGCCAATGAAGTACTTCTGAAGTCTAGTCACTGTTGTAATGTAGATAAACACAGCAAGGTCCCACAAACAGAACTTGTGTGTGGAAGCAGAGGATGCGGGTAGGGTTTTAAATGAATATTTTGTCTCCGTATTCACAAAGGAAAGGGATGATCCGGACGTAGTAGTTAAAGAGGAGAGGTGTGAAATATTGGATAAGGTAAACATAACGAGAGAGGAAGTACTAGAGGGACTGGAATCCTTGAAAGTTGATTAATCACCAGGGCCGGATGGATTGTTTCCTAGGCTATTGAAGGAAGCCAGGGAGGAAATAGCGGATGCTCTGAGGATCATTTTCCAATCCTCACTAGATACAGGGGAGGGACCGGAGGACTGGAAGACTGCAAACGTAGTACCATTGTTTAAAAAGGGTACGAGGGAAAGGCTGAACAATTATAGCCCGGTCAGTCTTACCTCGGTGGTGGGCGAACTATTAGAATCAATACTGAGATATAGGATAAACTGTCACTTGGAAAGGCATGGTTTAATCAGGGATAGTCAGCATGGATTTGTTCAGGGAAGGTCATGCCTTACAAATCTGATTGAATTCTTTGAGGAAGTGACAAGGAGGATTGATGAGGGTAGTGCAGTGGATGTTGTCTACATGGATTTTAGTAAGGCATTTGACAAGGTCCCACATGGCAGACTGGTCAGAAAGGTAAAAGACCATGGGATACAGGGAAATGTGGCCAATTGGATCCAAAAATTTGGCTCAGTAACAGGAAACAAAGGGTAAAAGTCGATGGATGTCTTTGCGGATAGAAATCCGTTTCCAGTGGTGTGCCACAGGGCTCAGTGTTGGGTCCCTTGCTGTTTGTGGTGTATATTAATGATTTGGACTTGAATGTAGGGGGCATGATCGGCAAATTTGCTGACGACACAAAAATTGGCCGTGTAGTTGATAGTGAAAAGGATAGCTGGAGACTCCAAGAAGATATCAATGGGTTGGTGGAGTGGGCAGAAAAGTGGCAAATGGAGTTCAACCCGGAGAAGTGTGAGGTAATGGACTTAGGGAGGGCAAACAGTAAAAGGGAATACACAGTAAATGGGAATATATTGGGAGGGGTAGAGGAAGTGAGAGACCTTGGAGTGCATGTGCACAGGTCCCTGAAGGTGGCAGTAAAGATAGATAAAGTTGTGAAGAAGGCATACGGAATGCTCTCCGTTATTAGCTGAGGTATAGAATACAAAAGCAGGGATGTAATGATGGAACTGTATAAAATGCTGGTAAGGCCACAGCAGGAATATTGTGCACAGTTCTGGTCACCACATTACAGGAAGGATGTAATTGCTCTGGAGAGTGTGCAGAGAAGATTTACAAGAATGTTGCCAGGGCTTGAAAATTGCAGCTATGTGGAGAGATTGGATAGGCTGGGGTTGCTTTCCTTGGAGCAGAGGAGGCTGAGGGGAGACTTGATTGAGGTGTACAAAATTATGAGGGGCCCAGATAGACAGGAAGTACCTGTTTCCCCTAGCGGAGAGTTCAAGAACTAGAGGACATAGATTTAAGCTGATTGGCGGAAGGATTAGAGGGAACATGAGGAAAAACTTTTTTACCCAGTGGGTGTATGGAATTCACTGCCAAAATTGGTGGTAAAGGCAGGGACCGTCAACTCTTTTGAGAAGTACCTGGACCTGCATCTAAAGTGCTGTAAGCTGCAGGGCTATGGACCGGGTGCTAGAAGGTGGGATTAGAATGGGCACTTGGTTGTCCTTCGAGCCGGTGCGAACACGATAGGCCGAATGGCCCCCTTCTGTGCTGTATCTTTTCTATGGTTCTAAAACAGCAATGATATAAATGACCAGATCATATGTTTTAGTGATGTTGGTTGAGGGTAAAATGTTGGTCAGGACACCAGGGAGAATTCCCCTGCTTCTCTTCAGAAGTACCATGGGATCTTTTACATCCACCCGAGAGGGCAGATGGAGCCTCAGTTTAACATCTCATCCAAAAGACTACACCTTCGATCAGTGCAGTACTGAGGGAGTGCTGCACTGAAGTGTCATCCTAGATTATGCGCTCAAGTCTCTGAAGTGGGACTTGAACCCACAACCCATGTGAAAATTCTGTGGAGCACAACATGGATCCAGTAGACAGAATTTTAAATTTAAAAGAAAGGTTTTCTGTTCGTCATTTTGAGCATCTTACATTTGCCGAGATATCAAGGCCAGTGAACATACTCTCAAGACTATGAGGAACTAAGAACTCACTTGAGAGTAATCTGAAATACAGAAGCCAAAAGTATGCAGGATAAGGACAGAAAAGACCAAAAAAGCATAACAATTGTCTCCTCTACTCAGCATCAAAATCTATCCACTCCACACCCCTTATCCTTCTGGTGCTTTCCCCTTCTTTGAGCACAAGACCCTATTCCACCCCTCCTTCAAAGCCTCAGTCCACTATCCTCCTAAAATCACTTCCCTATTTTCTTCATTTAACCTTTGCACCAAGCATCTCTGTTAGTGACTTAAACTCCTACTCGCTCACTTCCAACATCTCCACTTTCCTGTCCTTGAATCAATGGCACTCTGCATATCAACTCAACCAACAGCCATCCTCCTGATCTTGCTATCATGCAAGACCTCGCAACCTCGGGGATCTCTGAAAAACGACCACCTTGGGAGCTCTACCCAAGTTTCTCACCCAGCCGGTCTCCAACCTTCTTCCCAGGAAAAATATCCCCCAGCTCCATTAGTTGAGTCATTAACTCTCACCCCTCAACCTCCTCCGGCTTGCAACTAATCATGACACTACCTGTCAACTGGAAAACAACTCCCTTGTTTCTGTTTTTAACACCATTATCCTCATTAAATCCCTCATGACCTCCCACCCTTGCATGGTGCACAACTGACTTGTTTGCCCACTGTCAAAGTTGAAGTTTCTGCAGCTTAACATTGGCAAGGCCCAAGCCTATTTGGTTGATGTCATAAATTCCACATCTTAGCTCCTGACCTCATCCCTTGCCCGGCTGTGCTCTCTCTCTGATCCTGATGATGCACAGTGTCCTGTTGACCATGAGCTGAGCAAATCCAACACCCACTCCATCACCAACATTTCCATCTACATAACATCACCCATTTACGTTCCTACCTTCTCCCCCCTCCCACTCTCATCTGCACCGCTGTCATATTTAGGTACGATTTCTCCAACACTTTCCTCCCTATCGAGTTTGACTGCGGACAACCCCTAATTCATGCAAAGCGCTACCATCTGCATCTTATCCTGTACGAAGCTTCACTCACCCATCACCGTTTCCTTGTCAGGCTTCACTAGTTTCCCATTTCCTAAAATGCATCGATTTCAAAACCCTTATCCTGGTCTACAAATTCTTCTACCTCTGGAACCTGTTCCAGGCCTACGTCCCAGCTCATACCATCTGCGCTACTGACTTTAGCCTACTACGAGCTGCCTCCTTTCACTCTGCTCTACTAAACCATCAAGCTTCTAGACTCTGGAACTTCCTTCCTAAATCTGTCCGCTTTGATGTACCTTCAAAAGCCTCAAACACCTTGAACCATAGTGTAGGCCACTTCTTCTAATTCTTCCTTGGTGCCTATTGCCATGATACTTCATGAAACATCTTAGGGTATTTTGTACATTAAGGGCACTATATAAATGCAAGTTTCATTGTACTTGCATCATCATTCCCTCCAGAATGCTTGCTCTCCGTGCACACAACCTCAATGGTCTGCAAGAGAGGGACTTAAAAACTGTTTTTCAACAATTTCTTCACATGCCTCAAAGTCTAACCAACAGCTACAATTCTTCACCTTTAATGGCTTGCCACATAAACTTTCATCTAAAAATTGACATTCTTGGCCTCCCCATTTCCTATGGCCTTAAACTAACTTTTACGTCTCTTTCATTGCTCAAAGTACCTCCAAGAAATTAAATTTATCTTCAATGTCAAATACTTGTTTTCCCTTTAACAATCCTTAACACAAGAATTCGGCATGCAAAGGGGGACTTACCTGGGTCCAAGCGGCACAATGGATTGCCTGGGTGCAGCAAATATTGGAAAATTGGGCAAAGCACATACAGGCAAAGTAACCCAATCAATTTTCCTTCTCATTTAGACTACTGCAAGAAAAATTGGGCAAATTCCTTTATGGCAGTGTCCACAGGCCAGCCCGATTTTCTGATATCCACTGCGCCCAGGCGATCCTGGTAGCACAGTGGTTATGTTAATAATCCAGAGAACACAAGTTCAAACCCCACCATAGCAGTTTGTGAATTTTAATGAGGGTGTTGCTTTACAGGCATGTGCTCTGATCACCCAATTTTTCAATATTTGCTGCTCCCTTTTATACTTGCATATGTGATACATGAAGACATACTCCCAGAATCCCACCACCAAAATATCCACAACCATCACAGTTGAAGATCAATGTTAGAAAACCTCTGGCTACCAAAGTTTTCCCATTGGCTGGTGTCCATAAATACATTTTCTCTATTATTTATCAATGCAACCAGCATATCCCATCAGTTGTTGCTGTCAGCTTCTGTTCTACAAAGTTCTCCCCCTCTCTGCATACTCACTGTGTTTAAGAGTCACCCAATTTCCTACTAATATTCTGCCCCCCACCCCAGGATTTCAAAACTCCTTACCACTCCCAGCATTTGCTTCCTCCAGCAATCTTTAAAACCCAAGATTACTGTCATTTAATCACTAGTTTTTGATTGACACTTCCGAACATTAAGTGTAAAAATGAAAACTAGGCACTCAATAACCAATGCTTTACCTTTGTTTCTCATGAAAAAAAAATACTCTCCACTTATTTAAATCATCTGAGTTACCAGGGGATTTCTTTTTCTAAGAATTATTGATAAGCAACATCACTTTGGACTTGTGACTGCTGTGTAAAGCCCACCTCATGACGTCATTCTGACGCAAATAATAAACTGAAGGTCACAGGATCAGTATT
Organism: Heptranchias perlo; assembly: GCF_035084215.1. Classification (NCBI taxonomy): domain Eukaryota; kingdom Metazoa; phylum Chordata; class Chondrichthyes; order Hexanchiformes; family Hexanchidae; genus Heptranchias; species Heptranchias perlo. Next base: position 59,084,181 of record NC_090330.1, read on the forward strand.
AGAGGAACTAGAAGTCCACAAGTTACATTGTTTAATCACAATTAGAAAGATAAATAGGTAATGACTATCCAGCCAAAAAAGTATTGTCTAAAGAAGAAAATGAAAACCCGCTAAAGAAACGCATTGCAATTAAATGGATTAGAGACACAGTATCATCAATAAATTCCATTCGATCTAGAAAATAAAGTTCTGACCCCCTTAACGGTGGGAATCAACAAAGTTAGTATAAACATAGACTAATATTATAGCCCATGTTTTGGGGGCATGAAGCCAGTTACTGGTTAAACAAGATCCAATGTTTTCGGTTAAAGTTGCAGTGCTATTTCTACTGTGACATCGCCCATCTCCGCCCCTGCCTCAGCTCATCTGCTGCTGAAACTCTCATCCATGCCTTTGTTACCTCTAGACTTGACTATTCCAATGCTCTCCTGGCTGGCCTCCCATCTTCCACCCACCATAAACTTGAGCTCATCCAAAACTCTGCTGCCCGTATCCTAACTTGCACCAAGTCCCGTTCACCCATCACCCGTGCTCACCGACCTACATTGGCCCCCAGTTGGGAACGCTTCGATTTTAAAATTCTCATCCTTGCTTTTAAATCCCTCGATGCCCCTCCCCATCTCTAACATCCTCCAGCTCTATAATCCTCAGCGATCTCTGCGCTCCTCCAATTCTTGCCTCATGCGCATCCCCGATTTTAATCGCTCCTCCAATGGCAGCCGTGCCTTCAGCTGCCTAGATCCTAAACTTCTGGAATTCCCTCCCTAAACCTCTCTCTCCTCCTTTAAGATGCTCCTTAATACCTACCTCTTTGACTAAGCTTTTGGTCACCTGTCCTAATATCTCCTTGAGTAGCTCGGTGTCAAACTTTGTTTGAAAACGCTCCTGTGAAGTGCCTAGGGACGATTTACTATGTTAAAGGCACTATATAAATACAAGTTGTTGTGTGGATATTATTCTTTCAGTAAATAGAAAAGTGAGCCATTCTATCACACGTCGTCCAACCAAAAATCAAAAGGAGCGGTCTTTAGTTTCCACAATACCAGATGTGGTAGGCATTCAGGCCTCACTATCTACTCACTTACATACTGAAAATTGTAAACAATTTTACAACACCAAGTTATAGTCCAGCAATTTTATTTTAAATTCACAAGCTTTCGGAGGCTTCTTCCTTCGTCAGGTGAACGATGTGAAAATATACATACTGAAACACCAAAGCCTAGACTTTACGATCAGGTAAAAATAGGTTACTGCCAGTGTTAAAGTAATGCCAATCAGAAAATCTAGCCTCAACACAATGCCATAAAGAGCAGGATCACAGGTTCAATCCACCGTTGCAAACTGCACTAGTCCTGCAGAGAGGCATTGATTAGAGAGTCGTCTTCTCCTCTCTCCACAGGAGAATGAAGAAAGAGAGAGTCAGGTGGATTTCTTTACCAGACTGCTGGTTGCCTGACAGTAGGCTTTCTACCCTGTTCATTTAGCTCCAGTGACCTGACCTGTGACAATCTATTGGGGCGGGGGGGCGGCAGGGAACATATGCCCGCAGTGGGATAACACTGAGCTGACTCATCAAACAACTGGTTAATTTTGTTTTTAAGTGTACAACCTAAAAAGGAACAAACTATGACTGTGTGAATTATGGACGAGATAAACATTTGATTACGGCAAGATAGGAATACTAAGCATCATAAAATCAATTATTATTCAATTAACTTCATTATAAATTGTTTCCACACCTCATTTAATCAATTTTCTAATATATAGCAGAACCTGAAGTGGCCGGAACCCCTAATTGCTGTATGTGTGTAGGACAAAAATATGAAATCAATCCAATTTTATTTTTGTAAGATATACTTTTGGATAGATATCCAAATTTAAATCTAAAAATATATGGTACACTACAAAAATCATTAAAATGAAGTACATTACTGTAAAGCTTAGAAGTTGAAAATCATGGTAAGTCACGAAATAGTGCTCAATTTGCCTTCAGGGTCTGTGGTGGTAGTGGGGGGGGGGGGTGGGAGGAGGAGGAAGGGTTGGCAGGGAGGAACTGGATTTGTTAGAGTCTATGACAGAATGCAAAGGCACATGTTCTGTGGAAGGAATAAGCTGCATTGCATGATTGGCCTTTTCTCTATGTTTTTTCTTATGGAACACAGCCAGTGATGGGAGGGGGAGGAGGAGTTTCTACACTGGTTTTCACTGCATTGTGATAGGTTTGTACAATGAGATTCCCAAGGCAAAAAAAACATTGCTTGTTCAAACTTGCACTATTGTGTAACCTTGTTTTTCATTTCATTGGGAACGTTACCAAATTACCTGGAAAAGGTATTCATTTAGGAATAAATTTTGTCTGCTTCATATTAAAGTAAACCTACAGTTACAAAAATAAAGTATAAAAAATAAAACAGATAACCAAATAATTGAGGAAACAACTTGCATTTACTCTTACATAGAGAACAATGCCTTAAGAGCATTTTACAGAATAAAAAAAGATACTAAGCAGGAAAGAAAAGGGGAAGCAAAACAAAAGATCAAAGGGAAAGGTTTCCTACATTACAACGGTGACCACAGCCAATGAAATACTTTTGAAATGTGAAGTGCTTTGGGACGACCCGAGGTCATGAAAAGCACAATATAAATGCAAGCCTTTTTTTCCTTTTAGGTTTGAAGGAAGCTTTTGAAAGCAGGAAAAATGGCGATGATGCAGAAGGAATTTAAATAATGTTCCAGAGGAAGGGGCTAAAGTGGTTAAACAACCATCGACAGTGGAGTGGAGATGAGAAGTTTACCTATACTAGGGCAGGAGGCTGCATACAAGGATGGATGGTGGTACTGCTGCAGGGGATTACAGCAGCAGGGTGGGGCAAAGCATTTGAACAGGATATCAAATATTTTATAAATCAATACAAAAGAAGAGAACCATTGAAGTTTACAGCACAGAAGGAGGCCATTTAGCCCATTGTGCCTGTCAGCTCTTTGTTAGAGCGATCCAAAAAATCTAATCACATTGCCCCACTCTCTCCCCTTCGTCCAGTATCTTCAGATATATATTCAACTTTCCCTTAAAGGAATCAATGGTTTCTGCCTCAACCACTCCCTGTGCCTAGCATTCAATTTTCTAACACTGTCAGAATTTATTTAATAAAACCTCCTTCCAAACCTTGCGACAGTTTTAAAATTGATGATGGTAATCACCGACTCCCCAGTTGGGGAAATAGACTTTCCCTTTTCACTATCAAAACTCTTCATACTTTTAAAACCTCTATCAACTCTCCTCTAAGCCTTCTCTGCTTCAGTGGAAATAGTCCCAGTATCTCAAATCTCTCCTTATAACAATCGTTTCCCATCTTTGGCATTGTCCTGTTGAACCTACACTGTACATTCTCTATGGCTTTAATGTCCTTTCTATAATGAGGGTGCCCAAAACCGAACATAGTACTAACTGACGTATATCCTTGTACAAATTTATGACTATTATTTAACCCTGGTATTGTATGCCTCTATTTATAAAACCCAAAATGTTAAAAAGGGAGAAAGGAGGCTAGAGAGGACAGAGGAAAAAAAAAACTTGCATTTATACAATACCGTACACAGAATTTTTAACAACTTTCACATCCTCAGGATGTCCCAAATGCTCCACAACCAATTACTTTTGAAGCACAGTCACTTATGTATGAAAATGCTGCAGCCAATGTGTGCACAGCAAGATCCCACAAACCATAAATGAAAGAATTACCAATTAGTGTGCTCTTGGCTACATTATACGAAGAAGGAATGTTGGTCAGGATATTGGGAGAATGCCCGACACTTTTTTGCAGTGTCATAGTTTTTTGATGTCAACATGTATGGGCAGATAGATGAGATGTTAAACTGAGGCCCTATGAGGCCACACCTCACACAATGCAGCACTCCATTTGAAGTGTCAATCTAGCTCAGAGTATGTGCTCGCATTGATAATGAGACTTGAATCCACAACTGACTGAGTCAAGCTGATGTGAAGCTTGACAAAAACAGTTTTCTGGGGGAGTGGGGTGGGGTGGGGTGGTGAGAAAGAGAAAGAGAGAAGGGGGAACTTTATGTGGGAGAAAACAAGAACTGTGGCATTTTGCATGTTACAGATTGTGGAGGGAGGGTGGCAGAGATCATTCAAGAAGTCAAGCCTTGAGATGAAGAAGGAATGGACTAGGGTCTCAGCAGCAGTGGTGGTGAGGGGGGGGGAGGAAGAAAGAGAAACAGGAGGTCGATGAAGGTGATATTTCTTGGATATTGGAAGGCAGTTGGCTTAGTGACAGGGCTGTGGTATGATTTAGATTACTCTGCTCAGTACAGTTCTAAAGTAGGTTTTATACACAGTACAACTACTAAATCCACAAATAAGATCCAGGAAGAAGCAAAGCCAAGATGAAGGACAACAAAGGAAAACGAGGACCTCCCCCCCCCCACTTTGTGCCAGTGACAAATTCTTGATGACATGAATATACACCACGTAGTGAGGAGAAATTAAAGGAACATAGCCCAATGATGAGAGGGAGATAGAACGCTAGAGAAGGGATAGATGAGAGGGATATCTTCGTTTCCCTTGATCTTTAGTGATTAGATGAGGCCAATTTTAGGATTTTAAGTGAGTGACGGTAGTACAAAGAAGAAAACGTTGAGGGAGGCAAAGGGCTCGATGTTACCAGGCCTGCGGGTTTCCGGCGGGTTGGGTTTCGGGAGCGTGGTCAACACGCTCGGTGAAATTAGTGGGTTGCCCGCGCGATCGTAGCAGGCAACACACTTATAGGAATCAATTACCTGCTCCTCCGGAGTCCACGCTGCTGGTCTGCGCGTCGGGCGGGCTGCGCATGCGCAGTATGATCTGTCAGCTGGAGGCTCTCTAGTTAAAGGGGCAGTCCTCCACTGACAGATGCTGCAACCAATGGAACAAATTTCAGCATGGAGCAGCCCAGGGGGAAGGCTGCTCCCAGTTTAATGATGCCTCACCCCAGGTATCATCAGATGGGGTGAGGAGGAGGGCGAAGACAGAGATCTTCCACCCGGCGGGCGGGAGGAAGCGGCCAGCCTCTGCCACCAAGGCCTGGCTCGAGGTGGCAGAGGGGGTCACCTGCGCAACCAACATATCGCCCACCTGCATACAGTGCAGGAGGCGCTGCAATGACCTCAGTAGGTCAGCCACAGTGAGAACACGAAGTCTATCCCCTACACTCCATCTGCCACAACACTGCCCCAACCCCACATCTCCTTCGGCACCGCCAACACTACTCTGTCACATCACCCCTCATACCCACTCAAACCCCATCCTCATCTTACCTCCACCTACTCACCTCGCCAGTACTCATCCTGCCACTAACACGCGACCCAATCCTCATACAATCTCATGGCTCTATCCCATACTCACCCTCTCGTGCATCTCCCTCACGGCCAGCCTCACTCAACCTGCCACCACCTGTGCTGCAGCCACAGGGCATGCATCACATATGTGCAGTAGGCAGCGTAAGGCAAATGTTCCGTGAGCATGAAGGGGGTGCACAAGGGTGTCGGAGGGTTTGCCATGGGTGTTACCTATATTGAATTTCAGAGCAACAAACAGCACACATTATATTGGCACCACCACTGCCATGTCTCCGCGAATCCTGTCTGTTGTGTCCAATAATGCCCGCTCCTGGGTATCACTATGAGGACCCACCACTGATGCCACCCATCGTGTTACTGCAGAGTAGGTGCAGGTGTATTTGCAGGGCTCTTCCGCGCAGACGACTGAGACACATCCGAGGTGTAGCCGGCTGCACCCTGGAAAGATGCGGAGGAGAAGTTGTGGAGGGCAGTGGTGACTTTGACAGCGACAGGTAAGCAGTTGGTGCTGGGGCCAGCCAGGAGCCGCTCGGCATGAAAGAGCCTGCAGATCTCCACGACTACATGTCGAGCGAATCTACGCCTCCGTGTGCACTGCTGCTCGGAGAGGTCCGGGGAGCTGCGCCTCGGTCTGTGGACCCTGTGGCGAGGGTAGTGCCCTCTGCGATGCGTCTCTCTCTGTGGTAGCCCTCCCTCCTGCTGTGCAGGTGGGCGTGCAACAACCCCGTGTTGGGGGGCTCCACGTCTCTGCGGCGGACGGCGTGGACTGCGAGGCTGGTCATGCTGTTCGTCCTCCGAGGGTGTCCACGCACCACCCATCTGGCAGGTGTTGGTCTGAGGGGTTGTGCAGGGTAGGTGGGTGGTTCCTCGGACTGGGGCTGCAGTTTCGTGTCGGTCTGTCCTCTGGCTTGGCGGGGGGTGGTGGGGGGCAGGGGTTGCCCTATGTGACGCGGTGGCCTCCTGCGTGGGTGAGGGCTCTCCCCCGTGGGGTGCACCTTGGCACCTGCCACAGGCTGCTGGCTGCAACACGCCTGGTTGGAGAGAGACTGTTTCCCCCAGTGTGGGAAACACTCTGCCATGCAGGTAAAATCCCACACTTCCTCTTTTGACAGCTGATTCAGCTCATTAACTGACCTCAACAAGCAAGGTAAGTACTCTCAAGTGGAACCCCGCTGGCTTTAATTGCCTGCGGGATTCCCACCAGCGGGGGCCACGCACGCAGCCCCGCACATCATCGGGGAATCCGGAAGTGGTCGGGATCGCGGCGCGATCCGGTCACGTGACCTCATATCGGGATTTTCGGGGCCCCCCCCCCCGCTGGAAACCCGACCCTAAAAGCGAGCCCAAAGAGTTCCATCATAGCTTCGCAAATACATCTTTCTGGGAGAAGGGGAAACAAAACCACTGATGACTGCAATACTATTTCTGTACCAAGAGATAATTAACAGCAATAGCAGCTTGCATTTTATACAGAGCCTTTAATGCATAAAAAACATCTCAAAGTACTTCAGAAGCAGAAGGAAAAAGTCTACACCAAATCAAAGGGAGTACAAGGGGGGGGGGGGGGGGGGGTGCTCAAAGACAGGTTTTTAATGGGGATCTTGAAAGGAAGAGAGGGAGGTGAAGAGGCAGAGGGGTTTAAGGGAAGGAATTCCAGGGCTTAGGGTCTAGGCTGAAGCATGGCTGCTAATCGTGGGGCGAAGGGGTGAGAGTGCACAAGATATCAGAGTCCGAGGAACAGAAGTTGGGAGGGTTGTTGGACTGTTGGAGGTTGCAAAGATAGGGAGGGGCAAGGCCATGATGGAATTTAAACACAAGGATGATAATTGTAAATTTGAGGCATTGGGGGTCTCGGAGCCAACGTAGGTTAGTAAAGACAGGATTGATGGTTGAACAGGACTTGGTGCGGGATAGGATACAGGCAGAAGAGTTTTGAATGAGCCGAAATTAACGGAGGGTGGAGGATGGGAGGCTGGGCTGGACAGGAAAGCATTGGAAGAGTTACGTCTGGAGGTTAGAAAATGCCAACCTACAAAACTCTCAAAATCCGATGAACAACTTAAAAAAAAAAACTGCTACAGCCCTCAAAAAAGCTGACAACATTAAAAAAAACATAAAAAGCAGCCTTGAATAAATGTCAATGACCAAGGCTTGTGACTGCTTCAAGGTGACTGAATAAGTTACATTTTTTTAAAAATGTATTAGAATTTTTTCATATTTATTCCTGGGATGTAGGCAACACTGGCAAAGCAATATTGTCCATCCACAGTTGCTCGGAGGGCATTGAGCCGAACCATGTAGTGAGACTAGAGTCACATAAAGGCCAGGCTGTATAGGGGTGGCAGGTTCCCTTCCATGAAGGACAGTAGAGCATTATGACAATCTGACAGCTTTCATTGTAATTTTCATGGCGTTAGCCTACAAATGACCAGATTTGTTGAATTTCAATTTCACATCCTGCCATGGTAGGTTTTGAACCTTGACTATTTGCTAGTCCAGTACCGTGACCACTAGGCTACCATACCCTGTAGCCATTTCAGGATGTTTATTACTGTTTTTGGAACACATTCTGCAATTCAGTTTGTGTTTTCATGAAATCTGAAACTTAATGATCTCATGTATGACACATGAAAAGTAGCATCACAATGGGACATAAACATGCCATCACTTAAACTGCAGCAACAACAATCTTTCATCAGTTGCATTGCAGGGAGGAAATAAAACTGAAGTGCACAAAAATGAAGTTTTTGCAGTGTTGAATTTAGAAATCCTTGAAAGGGGAGGAAGTGAGCTCTGATGCTGCAAAATTTGCTAGGCCTGTCTAGGGGCATGCCTCAACCAGGAAATTTTGATTTTTGACTTGTGATATTTATCAGCATTTTGAAGTCTACGGTGGTTCAGAATCTATAACCAAAAACAAAAGTAATTGTTACAAGTCACAATCAACTTAATTTTTGCACCAACAATTCAATGGGTAGAGCTCAGCAGGCTTACATATATGGAGGTGCAATAGGTGAATCAGACATTAATGCAGATAATAATGGTCTGTCGGCTTACATACATCATAAAATTATTGAAACACAGAATATTTTTAATCCATAAAGCATTGAGCCAAAGAACATTACTTGTACTTCTATTGTGCTCAACTGCAGGACAATGTCTAATTGTACTTTAAATCGAGGAGGAAAATCTTAATTAGTCTATAATTAAGGCACAGGGGCATTAAATAAACTTTTAAATGTTTTCAACAGTCACTCCCTCACATCCAGCACCCCATTCCACCAGCTCGCAATGGCACTATACTCGTGCCACATTCAGTTCAGAGACGTTGCACCACATCTAACTGCCCATCCTTTGAGAGGCAAGTGGTTCTCGAACCCTTCCAATTCATAATGGAACTCTTCTTTCGCTCTCTTCAAGCTAGCACACTTTCCTCCCCCTTCATGTTAGCACCCTTGGTCTTTCTGTTCATGCTGGCATTCCCCCTCTCTACTCTCCCCCAATTAATGCTAACACTACTTCCCCCTCCTCCACCCCAAGCACCCCTCCCCAGCTCCTGTTCCATTCCTTCCCTCTTCATCCATTTACAACAACTTACATTTATACAGCGCCTTTAACATAGTAAAACGTCCCCAGTCACTTCACAGAGGCATTATCAAACAAAATTTGACACCGAGCTACATAAAGTTATGAAGGTAGGTGACCAAAAGCTTGGTCAAAGAGGTAGATTTTAAGGAGTGTCTTAAGGAGGAGAGTTAGAGAGGCAGTGGAGTTTAGGATGGGAATTACAGAGCTTAGGGCCAAGGCAGCTGAAGGCACAACCGCCAATGGTGGCATGATTAAAAATCGGGATGTACAAGAGGCCAGAGTTGGATGAGCACAGAGATTTCAGAGGATTGTAGGGTTGGAGGAGGTCACGGAGATAGGGTGAGGCAAGGCAATGGAGGGATTTGAAAACAAGGATGAGAATTTGAAAATCAAACATTGCCAGACCAGGAGTCAATAAAGGTTAGAGAGCACAGGGGTGATGGGTGAACGGGACTTGGTGCGAGTTAGGATATGGGCAGCAGCGTTTTGGATGAACTCAAGTTTAGAGAGGATGGAAGGTGGGAGGCTGGCCAGGAGAGCATTAGAATAGTCAAGTCTAGAGGTAACAAAGTCATGGATGGAGGGTTTCAACAGATGAGCTGAGGCTAGGCGGAGACAGGCGATGTTACGGAGGTGGAAATGTCCGGTCGTGGTGATGGAGCAGATATGGGGTCGGAAGCTCATCTCAGGGTCACGTAGGATGCCAAGGTTGTGAACTGTCTGGTTCAGCCTCAGTCAGTGGCCAGGGAAAGGGATGGAGTCAGTGGCTAGAGAACAGAGTTTGTGGTGGGGACTGAAGGCAATGGCTTTGGTCTTCCCAATATTTAGTTGGAGGAAATTTCTGCTCATTGACTGGATGTCGGGCAAGCAGTGTGACAAATTAGAGACAGTGGAGGGGTTGAGAGATGTGGTGGTGAGGTATAACTGGGTGTGGTCAGCATACATGTGGAACCGAACGTTGTGTTTTCAGATGATGTCGGCAAGGGACAGCATGTAGATGAGAAATAGGAGGGGGCCAAGGATAGATCCTTGGGGCACTTGAAAGGCAACGGTGTGGGAGTGGGAAGAGAAGCCATTGCAGGTGATTCTCTGGCTTTGAACCAGGCGAGCACAGTCCCACCCAGCTGGATGATGGAGGAGACACGCTGGAGGAGGATGTTGTGGTCAATCATGTCAAAGGCGGAAGACAGGTCGAGAAGGATGAGGATGGATAGTTTACCATGGTCATGGTCACATAGGATGTCATTTGTGACTTTGATAAGGGCCGTTTCAGTACTGTGGCAGAGGCGGAAACCTGATTGGATGGGTTCAAACATGGAGTTGCGGGAAAGATGGGCACGGATTTGGGAGGCGGCAACATGTTCAAGGACTTGAGAGGAAAGGGAGGTTAGAGGTGGGGCAGTAGTTTGCAAGGACAGAGGGGGTCAAGGGTGCATTTTGAGTGGGGGGGGGGGGGGGGGGGGGAGAGAAAGTGATAACTGCCGATTTGAAGGGGAGGGGGACAGTATTTGAGGAGAGCGAACCATTAACATAATCAGCTAACATGAAGGCCAAGAAGGGAAGTTGGGTGGTCAGCAGTTAGGTGGAAATAGGGTTGAGGGAGCAGGAGGTGGGTCTCTGAGCTCAGAGGGCATGAGAGGAAGATCGGAGAGAAACTAGGAAAAGACGAGAGTTCAGGGTTAGGGCGGTGGGGGGGAAAGAGGGGGGAGCGTTAGGGAACGTTTGGCTTGGTGGGCTGGGGGAAGGGAGGGAAGCAAGAGGCAGCTGAACGGATGGTCTCAATCTTAGTGACAAAGGTGTCCATGAGCTCCTTGCACTTGTGTTGGAGGTGAGGGTGGAGGGGGCAGAGGAGAGGTGTTTAAAAGACAGTTTGTAGTAAAGAGAAGCAAAGCCGGGGGTTATCTTTATTTCAGGATCATCCTGGAATGCAATGCGCAGTTTTGGCAGAGGAGAGCAGGACCTGATAGTGTTTAATGTGATCCAGCCAGATCTGGCAATGAATGGCTAAACCAGTTGTCCGCCATAAACTTTCAAGTCTGTGCCCCTTGGACTTAAGGGATCGGAGAGGAGCGCTGTACCAGGGGGAACAACGAGGGTGAGGGAGATTAATGGTTTTAATGGGGATAAGCTGCAACGGTGGAGGTGAGGGTGTGATTGAGCAGATCAGTAGCTACAGAAAAGTTGTGGTGAATGGAGGGCCAAAGGCTAAACAGTTGGGAATTTGAAAGTGCCATTTTAAGTGACTTGAAGGAGAACTTTTCCCAGGAGTGGACACAGAAGGAAGTGGGGTTGGGAGGGAGAAGGGAGATGTGATCGGAGAGGGATATAAGGAAGTGATCAGAAATGGCCTCATCTGTGATTGACATGATAGGAGTAGAGGCCATGTGAAGTGGCAAGGTTGAGGGGGTGGCCGTGAATATGGGTAGGCAAGTTTATACGAAGGTCAAGATTACGGAAGGAGGGCAGTGAACTCAGGAGAGAGGGCATGATAAGTTGAGATGGAGGTTGAATTTACCTTTGATTTCCTTCTCCCTGCCCAGTCATTCCCTCCTTGCCATGCATTCTGCTCCTTTCCTCAAGAACACAGTGACATAAGAATTAGGAGCAGGAGTAGGCCATATGGCCCTTCAAGCTTGCTCCGCCTTTCAACAAGATCATGGTTGATCTTCTACCTCAACTCCTCATTCCCACCCTATCCCCATATCCCTTGATTCCTTTAGCGTCCAAAAATCTATCGATCTCAGCCTTGAATATACTCATTCATCTGACGAAGGAGATAATCTCCGAAAGCTTGTGATTTTAAAATAAATTTGTTGGACTATAACCTGGTGTTGTAAGATTCCTTACATTTGTCCACCCCAGTCCATCACCGGCATCTCCACATCTTGAATATACTCAACAACTGAGCATCTACAGCTCTCTGGGGTAGAGAATTCCAAAGATTCACCACCCTCTGAGTGAAGTAATTTTTCCTCAGCTCAGTCCTAAATGGTTGAAATGCATTTTACCCCCTCTATTCCCCCCCCATCTGGTCTCATACAAGACCTGCGGCTAATACACCAGACAAGTCCTGTTCCTCCTCTTCGTGCAGATTGCTGGCTCTGTATATTGAATGCAGGAACCCATTCTCATGAGAGTTCCAGCCTTCACTATACAGAGGCAACAGTTGGGGCCAGTAGTACTGGAAGCGTGTGAAGAGAAGGGACGGGATCTGTCCCGTACATTAGCCACCTTACTCAGAAGGAATGGGGGAGGGAGGCAAGGAGTTCTTGCTGTCTGATTTCAGGCCACAGGTATAGCAGCGTGAACAGAGGTACTAATAGCATCTGCCAGTGTAGAGTGGATGGTTGGCATGCATTGCATTTGCTAAAATTTATACAATGAAATATTTTTGAAGAAAATTGCAGCTTTTAAGAGCACACTCACATTCTATCTTTGCAAGTTCTTTCTGCATCATTAGTCATTTCTAAATTTCTCTTTTTGGCAAATACTTGCCCTCATCCATTTTTCTTTATTCTGTGTAATATGTTGTCTCTAGCACCACACAGTTCTGCCTCAATCTTAATTTCAGTTCCAGATCTGTCTTTGTTGGTCATTTTGTTTCTTGTCCTTTCCCTTTCTCCTCACCTCTTATCTAAACCTTTTACCGCTCCTTAATTGATTAACAGATGTGTTTACTGTGTCCTTACTGAATGGAGCTTGGTGCATGCGCATAAATTGTCAGCATGCCTCTGCGCAGGACAAAGATGATTCACACATATGCTCAAGAATATTTCGGGGAATTTTGGGACTACTTTTTTTTAAAATTCATTCATGGGATGCAGGCGTTGCTGGCGAGGCCAGCATTTATTGCCCATCCCTAATTGCCCTCGAGAAGGTGGTGGTGAGCCGCCGCTTTGAACCCGCTGCAGTCCGTGTGGTGAAGGTTCTCCCAGAACTGTTAGGTAGGGAGCTCCAGGATTTTGACCCAGCGACGACGAAGGAACAGCGATATATTTCCAAGTCAGGATGGTGTGTGACTTGGAGGGGTGGATGGGGTGCCAATCAAGCAGGTTGCTTTGTCCTGGATGGTGTTGAGCTTAGTGAGTGTTGTTGGAGCTGCACTCATCCAGGCAAGTGGAGAGTATTCCATCACACTCCTGACTTGTGCCTTGTAGATGGTGGAAAGGCTTTGGGGAGTCAGGACGTGAGTCACTCACCGCAGAATACCCAGCCTCTGACCTGCTTTTGGAGCCACAGTATTTACTTGAACAGAATAACGTTCCAGGCAACAAAGACAGGCCTTCAGAAACATTGACCATTGGCGTATAGGTAAATATCCCATAAGAATTTAATTGTTCTGGAAATAAAGCCAAAGAATGGCAGACAGACATTGTGATATACCACAGATTGAAACGCCCCAAATTCAGCAGAAGAGCAAACTTACTTACTGGTATTGTAAACAGGTATTCAACAACTTGCAACCATATACAGAAAATGTAATAAATTGCAAATTAATGTAGAAAAATTAAGTGGCAGCCTGTGTGTTGGGGTACTGCCAACCACAGTTAAATATCATTTGCATGTGGCACAGTGTGATCAGGGCAGACAGGCAATGGGTGGGCAAGGGTTTGAAGAGGAACAAAATACTAAAAGGAATCAGCTTTTCCATGCAAAGTACATTATTCCACTGTACAGAAGAAACAATTGCAATAACAGGCAGAATATATACACATCAACTGAACCTGCCCCATAATCTATGACGAGTCACCTCTTCTGCACATGCAGTAATGTTCAGAACAGATTTAATATCTAACCACCATCTTCCTTTTCCCCATCCCAAATGCAATTTTTTTGTTTGTCTTTTCTAAAAAAATTGTTGGTTTAAGTATATTAAAATTATACTGGGCGGGTTGGGGGTACTTAAAAGGGTTAAGGATGAGAAACGGCCATTTAGTTCATCAGAACTCATCTCAAGTTCTTACTTAATCTGGCTAAAGACAACAACTAAATGTTCGAAAAGAACCAAAAAAAACCCCAAAATTTCCAAAAGTTACAAATTACCATTAGTGGCATCGAGTTCCTCCTACTCTATGGTCAAAGAAATGGAGAGACATCCTTAAAAAGGAGAGAGAGAGCCTGGAAATGAATGCTCATGAACATTTACCATGTGCATTGGACACCCCTCTGCCTGCAGGTGTTAACTATGTTTAGTTTAAATAGATTGCTGAAGGAAAACAAACAAAACCAGTGGATATTTTCGAAGACATTTTTCCTCACATAGGTGCATGTAGGTCATTCTTTATAGGGTTTTTACAAAATTGTTTTAATAGACACCGCTTGGTATATTAAATACACACACACACACACACACACACACACACACACACACACACAAAAAAAATGTGCATCAGATCATCACAAGGTAAATTCAGACGAAAAAGGCCCTTTGGCCCATTTCATCTCATCCTTCCAGAATAGCAACCTTATCATCTAGCCTTACAGCTGTAACTTCCTCTAGAACAAATAACCAAGACCTTGGCTTAACATCCCTTCGGAAGGTTGGCACTTCTGACATTACTCTCAAGAGTACTGAACAGGAGCATCAATCTAGAGTAATGCCTTGAACTGGGGCTTGAAACCACAACCTTGCGGCTAAAATGTAACCAACTGAGCCAAACTTACATTAATTATGCACCATTGAAAATGTAGTCAAAATGTCATGTGTGTTTTTGTCTTTTTCTAGTGAAATAACTTCAAATAGTGTCAGCAAAAAATAATGGGCCGTATGGTAGGGTAGTGGTTGTAGTACTGAACTAGCAACCCAAAAGGTTGAATGTTCAAATCCTACCATAGAAAATTGTAAAATCAAAAAAAAATCAAACCTGCCAGATTGTCATATAAAACCCAACTCGTTCACAATATCCTTCAGGGAATAGAACCTATCACCCTTAACCAGCCTGGCCTACTACATATGTCTCTTAATGCCCTCTGAAGTGGCCTAGAGGGTTGTAAAACAACTGTTACAATCGTAAACGAAATTTCATAGTTGTACTTAAGGTCGAATCAGCTAACATTCCAGACCCCATCACCATCCCTCAACATGGCCTAGCCCATCAGTAAAATAGGTTCAGTAGGTGATGGTCACAGTGGGCGGGTGGCTCTGGGAGTCCTCAAAATTGAATTCAGGCACCATGAAGTCTCAGGACGTCACATCAAATAAGGCCAAGGAAATTTCTTGCTGAGTACCACCTACCACAGCTACCCTCAAATGACAGTACTCCATGTTGAACACCACTTGGGGTAAGCAAGACCACATAATGTACTTTAGGTTTGGGACTTCAATGTCCGGCAAGAGTGACTCAATAGTATCACCACTGAACGTCTAGAAGGATAAAAACCATTAGCTTGGGCTGGAGTCGGGTGGTTAAGGAACCAACATACTTGCCCTCACAAAAGTACCTTTCGCAGACACATCTATTCGTGACAACATTAGCAGCAGTAACCAGTGCACAGTCTTTGTGAAGATAAAGTCTTGTCTTCACAGTGAAGACACTTTGCAGCAAGTAGTGTGGCACTACTGCCGTGCTAAGACAGACAGACCGAGGACACATCGAGCAGCCCAAACTGAGCAACTATAAAGCGCTGTGGACGATCAGCACCAGAATTGTATACCATCACATGGCTTGACATATCTCTCACTCCTCCAATACCAGTTCTCCAACCCTGGTACAATGGGTAATGTAGAAGGGAGTGCCAGGAGCAGCAACAGGAAACCTCAGAATAAGGCACCAAGGTATTGATGGAAGTGGTAAATAAGGCACTAATCAGAGTCTGCAGTAACTCTGGTAAAGTCTAGCATGCAAGTGCAAGAGACATGGCTGACATGTCTTCAACTAAAAGTACTAAGACCAGAGGGAAAACCCTTCAGTGGCTGCCATCATACCCGCCACAAAAGCGGGCAACCAGAGGAGGAAAGATAGGGCATCCAAAGCTAGAGCGCCCTGGATGACAAAGGAAATAGAGGTTAAAATAAAACAAGAGGTTTATGACAAATGCCAGGTACAGAATACAGTAGAAAACCAGGCAGAATACAGAGTGCAGGGGAAATTGAAAAAAAGATACAAGAACAAAGAGAGAATACAAGAAAAAATTAGAGGGTAACATAAAAGGAAACCCAAAAATCTTTTCTAAACATATAAAAAGTAAAAGGATAGTTAAAAGGAATGGTGGGGCCGATTAGGGACAAAGAAGGAAATCTTCGTGGAGGCAGAGGACATGTCTTAGTACTGAATGAGTACTTTGCATCTGTCTTCACAAAAGAAGAGGATGAAGTTAATATCACAATAGAGGAGGAGGGAGTAGAGATATTGGATAGGATAAAAATAAATAGAAAGGAGGTGCTGAATAGGTTGGAATCACTAAGTTAACAAGTCACCTGGTTAACCTGCATCCTGGATTGCTGAGGGAAGCAAGGGTGGAGATAGCAGAAGCTCTGGCCACAATCTTTCAATCCTACTTAGATATGGGAGTGGTGCCAGAGGATTGCAAATATTACACCCCTGTTCAAAAAAGGGGAGGGGGATAAACCTGGTAACTAAAAAGGTCGATCAGTCTAAAGTCAGTGATGGGAAAACTACTAGAGACCAGTGTCAAGGGCAAAATTAATTCTCACTTGGAGAAGCATGGGTTAATAAGGAAAAGCCAGCACAGATTTGTTAAAGGCAAGTCATGTCTAACTAACCTGATTGAGTTCTTTGATGAAGTAACAGACGATTGAAGAAGATAGTAGATGTTGTATATATGGATTTTCAAAAAGGCATTTGATAAAGTACCACACAACAGACCTATTCAGAAAATAGAAACACATGGGATTGAAGGGATGATGGTAACTTGGGTATGTAATTGGCTCCAGGTTAGGAACCAGAGAGTAGTGGTGAACGGATGTCTTTCTGACTGGAGAGAATTATGCAGTGTGGTCCCCCAGGGGTTCGTATTAGGACCATTGCTTTTCTTGTTTATATATAAGATGACCTGGACTTGGGTGTAGGGAGAACAATTTCGAAGTTTGCAGATGATACAAAACTTGGCAAACGTAGTAAATACTGAGGAGGATAGTAGCAGACTTCAGGAGAACATACACAGACTGGTGAAATGGGCAGACACATAGCAGATGCAGTTTAATGTGGTTAAGTGTGAAGTGATGCACTTTGGGAGGAACAACATAGAGAGGCAGTATAGTCTAAATGGTACTCTTTTGAGGGGAATGCAAGAACAGAAGGACCTGGGGGTGCATGTTCACAAATCTTGAAAGGTGGCAGGGCAAGTTGGTAAGGTGGTTAAGAAAATGTATGGAATACTTGGCTTTGTAAATAGGAGCACTGAATACAAAAACAAGGAAGTCATGCTAAATATTTAATCACTGGTTAGGCCTCAGCTGGAGTATTGTGTACAATTCTGAGCACTTTAGGAAGGATGTCAAGGCCTTAAAGAGGACACAGAAGAGGTTTACTAGGATGATACCAGGGATGAGGAACTTCAGTTGTGTACAGAGATTGGAGAAACTGGAACGGTTCTCTTTGGAGCAAAGAAGGTTATGGGGAAGCCTGATAGATGTATTCAAAATAATGAGGGATTTTGATAGAGCAAATAGGGAGAAACTGTTTCTTCTGGCAAGGGGGTTGGTAACCAGAGGCAACAGATTTAAAATAATTAGCAAAAGAACTAGAGAGGAAATGAAGAGGTATTTTTTCCCCACAGAGGGTTGTTAAGATCTGGAACGCACTACCTGAAAAAGAGTGGTGGAAGCAGATTCCATAGGAATTTTCAAAAGGCAACTGGACATGTACTTGAAGATGACTAGTTTGCAGGGTTACAGGGAAAAAGCTGGGGTGAGAGACTAAATTGGACAGCTCTTTCAAAGAGCTGCCACATGCACGATGGGCCAAATGTGCTGTAAGATTCAATGATAAGGAAGAGGTTTGCAATAGTTGTAGACTAAATTGGTGCAACCCCAGGCCAACAATGTAGGAGCTCCTCAGGGAAGCATCTCCGCATAACCATCTTTAGCTGCTTCATCAATGGCCTCCCTTCCATCATATGGTTTGGAATGTGACTGTTTGCTGACTATTCTACACTGTTCAGCTCCATTAATAACCCCTCCAATAATGAAGCAGCCTATGCAGAGCTTGGACAAACTTCCAGGCTTGAGCTGACAAGTGCCAGGCAATGACCATCTCCAAGACCCAATCACCTCCCCCTGACCTTCAACAGCACCACCTACATCAAATCCCCCGTTCAAAATCGTGGGGGTCATCATTGACCAGAAGCTTAACTGGATCAGCCAGAGGATGTAATTAAGGGCAGGGGCCAAAGCTGGGTACTCTGACAAGTGGGTCACGTCTTGATTCTTCAAAGCCTCATTGCCATCTACGAGGCTTAAGTCAGTGTGATGAAATACTAAGCACTTGCCTGAATGGGTACAGCTGCAACTACTCAAGAAGCTTGACGCTATCCAGGACAGATTATTTGCTTGATCGGCACCCCTGCTACGAGACTCAATATTCACTCACTACTGTACCACTGCATTGAATGAAATGATTGAATTATTATTTTGCTGAAACAATTAAAAATTGTTGCAGTATATACTTACATATTGCCAGCACTGTACCACAATTAGAACTATATTAACATATTGTAAACAATTTTACAACACCAAGTTATAGTCCAACGATTTTATTTTTAATCCCACAAGCTTTCGGGGGCTTTCCCCTTCCTCAGGCGGTGTGGAGATGACAATTTCGAATCCTTCACATTTTAAGATCACATAACAAAGCCTGGTGATTACTGCCCGTTGCCAAGGTAATCACAGTGAGCAGACAGAAAGTGTCATCTAAAAGGCCACTGAATATACAACCCCCCAAAAAAAAGAGAGACACAGAACGAAGACAGTCAATGACCAGTTATATTAAAAACAGATAACATTTGTTCACTGGTGGGGTTACATGTAGTGTGACATGAACCCAAGATCCAAGTTGAGGCCGTCCTCATGGGTGCAGAACTTGGCTATTAATTTCTGCTCGACGATTTTGCGTTGTCGTGTGTCTCGAAGGCCGCCTTGGAGTATGTTTACCCGAAGGTCGGTGGCTGAATGTCCATGACTGCTGAAGTGTTCCCCGACAGGGAGAGAACCCTCCTGTTTGGCGATTGTTGTGCGGTGTCCGTTCATCCGTTGTCGCAGCGTCTGCATGGTCTCGCCAATGTACCATGCTCTGGGGCATCCTTTCCTGCAACGTATGAGGTAGACAACGTTGGCCGAGTCACAGGAGTATGAACCGTGCACCTGGTGGGTGGTGTCCTCTCGTGTGATGGTGGTATCTGTGTCGATGATCTGGCATGTCTTATATATTAACATAGGAATAGGAGTAGGCCATTCAGCCATTCGTGCCTGTTCTGCCATTTAATTAGATCATGGTTGATGTGTACTAACTCCAATTTTCTGCCTTTTCTGCATAACCCTTGATACCCTTACCCCAAAGAAAATCTAAAATCGATCTTAGTCTTGAAAATGTCAATTGATCCATCATCCACAGCCTTTTTGAGGGGGGGGGGGGGAAAAGGAAGGAGTTTTCCAGATTTCCACTACTATTTAGTGTGAAAAAGTGCTTTCCGATTCCACTCCTAAATGGCCTAGCTCTAATTTTAAGATTATGCCCTCTTGTTCTGGATTGCCCCACCAGAGGAAATAGGTTTCCCTTTATCTACCCTATCAAATCCCTTATCATTTTAAGCACATTGATTCGATCACCCCTCAATTATCTAAACAATACAAGCCAAATTTATGCAACCTGTCCTCATAATTTAACCCCTTAAGCATCATTCTGGTGAATCTGCACTGTACCCCCTCTAATCCACTATATCCTTTGAGGTTCAGTGCCCAAAACTGAATGCAGTACTCCAGATGGAATCTGACCAAGGCCCTGTATAACTGAAGCATCATTTCCTACCCTGTGTATTCCAGCCCCCTTAAGATAAAGGCCAATATTTCATTAGCCCTTTTGATTATCTTTTGTACCAATGCATTTGCTTTTAGTGATGTGTATATGGACACCTGAATCCCTTGTTCCTCCATAGCTCCTAATCTCTCATCATTCTGATTTGTCTTCCTCAGATTCAAAGTGGACGACCTCACACTTCCCCACATTGAACTCCATCCATCATAGTTTTGCCCACTTCATCTTCATCTATCTGTGTTCCTTTGGAACTTCCTGTTACCATCTACACAACTTGCTGGGCCTCTTAAAACATACAATTGTTTGGTCTAAACCAGTCTTATCCAATAGAAATCCCTGACGAGCCAAAGGCTATGGTAACACTTAGCCACATGCCATAATTTTGGTAATACAGGTAAATGTATTTTTCATGTATATTTACTTAATTATCTACCACCATTCATTGTGAAACTCTGCAGGTTTTCTCTTTCAAATTCAGGCATGAATTTCAGACACACATGCAGCTTGTAGGTTTTTGTCCAGCAGTTGCAAGAGGTACTTTGACTTCATCAGAGTGATTGCCGAGAATGTTGCCTCGCACAACGAGACTGCGCCATAACCATCCCTACTCACTATCCAGAATGTAGTTGGATGCCTGACTGCCATGATGTTTTTTATGTGCCCCACTGGAGCTGCTCGATATTGGTGGGCTTGCTTTCTTTTGCTGTCCTGTAGTGGTTATGCCAAATGGTTGAACTGACCATGATAACAGCTCCCCTCTTCATACAATGTTGCTGTTTCTATGGTGCTGAAGTCCAGTGTTTTCAGCCATGTTACACACAACTATCAATAAACACTTGCTCACTCTGCTTTATCTCTCACCATTATACCAACAAACGTACAAGAAGATGAAGTACACATGCATATGCTGTGGAAATACAAGTATTGAGATCTCATGCCTAACAACGATATCTTATTACTCATTTTTTATTTACTAATCAAAAAATGCAATTAGCCACATCTGGATTCCCAGTTAGCCACATCAGGCTAGTGGCTAACGTATTGGACAACACTGGTCTAAATCCATCAACTTTCTGTGCTGAAGAATTATGAAGTGCTGGGACTCCATCCAAGAAAGATGCATTTTTTTAAAATGTAGTTCATCCAGGCTCAATTTAACATGAATTGTAAAACTGCAGCTTTTGAAAGTGTTTCAATATCAGAAAACTTTCATAAAAATGTCACATTCAAAAAAAAAATGCAATTCAGATGTTATAATTTAACAATGCATTAGACTTTATCAATTGTCAGCTTGGCTCAGTCGCAGCATTCTCACCCAAGTCAGAAAGTCGTGGGTTCAAACCCCACTGCAGGATAGGAGCACATAATTTCGGCCAACAAGTCAGTGCATTGTCGAAGGTACAGTTTTTCAGCTGAGACATTAAACTGAGGCAGTGGGGGTGATTTTAAACCCCAAGATCAGGCGGGTTGGGGGCAGCTGGGAGTTGAAAATAGTTGTTTTTTTGGGTCGCAACCGCAAAATGTTTGGACTTTGCATTCCCAGTGGGAAGCCTGTAATTTTACGCGCCGACGTTAAACCCAGAAATAAAGCCAGATTGCGGTCACAACCCAAAAAACAACTATTTTCAACTCCCACCCACCCCCAACCCACCTGTTCTAGGGGTTTAAAATCACCCCCAATGTGTCTGTGGATATAAAATATACCATGGCATGGGAGTTGTGCTCCTCAACATTAATATATCCACCCACCCTACTTAAACAGATGCTTTGGGATGTGAATCTTTGGAATTCTCTACCCCAGAGGGCTGTGAATGCTGAATCATTGAGTATATTCAAGGCGGAGATAGATAGATTTTTGGACTCTAGGGGAATCAAGGGATATAGGGATTGGGTAGGAAAGTGGAGTTAAGGTTGAAGATCAGCCATGATCTGATTGAATGGTGAAGCAGTCGAGTACTACACTGCACCATGTACAATCAATAACCTACTCACTGATGCTCAGACCTGGCACAAAAGAAGATGGTTGTGGTTGTTGGAGGCTAATCATCTCAGCCCCAGACATTGCTGCAGGAGTTCCTTAGAGCATCATCCTAGGCCCAACAATCTTTAGCTGCTTCATCAAAGACCTTCCCTCCATCAGGTCAGAAGTGGGGCTGATCGCTAATGATTGCAGTGTTCAGCTCCATTCACAATTCCTCATAACGAAGCAGTGCATGCACACATGCAGCAAGACCTAGACTAACATCCAAGCTTGGGCTGATGTGGCGCGAATGTTACTGGCCATCTAAGTGCCAGGCAATGACCATAGAATCATAGGAGGCCGCCATTCGGCCCATTGAGTCCGTGTTGGCTCTATGTGTGAGCAATCCAGCTAGTCCCACTGCCCCACCCTATCCCCACAGCCCTGCAAATGTTTTCGTTTCAAGTACTTATCCAGTTCCCTTTTGAAGGCCATGATTGAATCCGCCTCCACCACCCCCTCGGGCAGTGCATTCCAGATCCTAACCATTCTGGTGGTCACCACTGACTAGAAACTCAACTGGAGCAGTCACATAAATGCCATGGCTAATAGAGCAGTTCAAACTGTGTATTCCATGGAGAGTGGCTCATCTCCTGACTTTGCAAATCCTCCACCAATTAAAAGGCACAAGTCAGACGTGTAATGGAATACTCTCCACTTATCTGGATGGTGTACCTGCAATAACACTCAAGGAGCTTGACAGCATCCAGGACAAAGCTTGATCGGCACCTCATCCATTAGCCTAAACATCCACCCCCTCCACCACCAGGATACACCGCAGCAACTCGCCAAGGCTTTTTCTACCTAGAAGCACAAGGGCAGCAGGTGCATGGGAACACCATCACCGCTAAGTAACAAACCATCCTGAATCACCATTCCTTCACCGTTGCCGGGACAAAATCCTGGAACCGTATCTAAAAGCATTGTGGAGTACCTTCATCACTTGGATTGCAACAGTTCAGGAAGATTCACCACCAACCTCGAGGGCAACTAGGGATAGGCAATAAATGCCAGCCATGCTAGCAGTGCCCTCATCCTGATGGGGCTTCCTCCAGATATTTCACACTTGAAATGGGAGTTCACCATTTCAGCTACATGGCTCTAACTGGGTTAATGAAATAGAGCTCCCTCTAATGGCAAAACTCAAACTGTAGCATTTCATTTTTTGACTTGTGGAATTTTCCACCCAAAAACTGCTCAGATAAAAACAACAGAACAAGGCAATTAAATAATACTTGTTAAAAGTAAAACACCCAAGAAAAATGTAATTTCCTACTTCAGCAGTGTGTTTCATTAGAATGTGGAAATTTATTGGCAAGGGATTTATTACCAAGGGTAAGTGGTCATTGTTATACATTACTCCTACTCTACAACGTCTACTGAGTGCTACATGGGATAATATAGATCTCTACAACACTCAAGTAATAACACCACCATCTCACATAAAAGGACTCCATCTTGTAATTTTTCAAAAAAAAACTTCCAAGTTACGGATTCCATATAAATCTTCAGAATATTACTTGTTTTATTTAAGACAATGGAATGAACTATTTGTTCTAGCTAATTAATATACTTCAATCCAGTAGATGTTTTTTTTTTAATTGGTTTATTTAGCATTAGGATCAGTGAATTGGATACGAAGTAACAATCTACAGTGTGGGAAAGAACATGTGCAAATCCCATGCACTGACTTTCTTTTAAACTATTGGCTGGGGGCAATGTCTTCATTGAAGAGTGTTTGGCAAATTTATTATAAAAATATCAAATCCTGTAATGTAATGCAGTTTGTGCCAAAATGAACTGTGTATTTTACTTTGCACTAATATAAATTCTTCACTTACTCTTTAAAAGGCTTCCCAGATGTTATTTTCCACAATAACTCACTCTGGATCATCAACATTTAATCTGTGTGTACAAGCAACAAAATCTACAGTATAACAATTATAAATCTGTGAATAGACTAGTGATCCCAATATTGCTGAATACCATTCGTTCCATCATTTGCCAAAACAAATTTTTATTTTTATTCAGGTAATGAAATTGCAATTTCTCAGTTCATTTATCATAACTAAGCCAGTTTGTGATTTAATAACTACTAGAATATGGACTATAACTTTGTAATTTAAAATATTTTCAGAATTACATCCATTGTACTGGCAGTTATCAGCAGCTACTACATACAGATGTCACAGAATATTAGGACCTAGGGAACGAATTGTGCTGCCTAGAATACGAGCAAGAAAGAGTCAATTATGTTTTAACACAATGAAATACAATTAGTGCCTTAAGGTCTTATAGATAAAATTCAGTGTTGGTTAAACCCTGAAATAATTAGCCTTGGTTTATTTTAATTGGTTGCTGTAGTTTAACCCAAGATTAATATCAAAGAGAGCATACATAAACAGAAAATTGGGGGGGGGGGGGGTGTCAATAGAAAGCTTTTGTGATTTAATAAGTGCGCATGGGAATAATTAATTATTTAGTGGTTTGTATTTCTGATCTCACTGATGCGTGATTAATAACAAGTGCAAAATCAAGCCATGCTACTATTGGAAGTACTGGGTTTCATTCAAATATTTATTCCAATTAGCTCTAGGTTGGCATTTTTGGAGTGAAATTGCAAAAGCACTCTACCAAAGTGTAGCAATACAGAATCTATCAAGAAACTGAAATTGTGCTCAAAGAGGCAGGAAACTTGAGACAGAGACTTTCGTGCATCTCAGTGTCCATGGGAGTGAGGGGAAGATAGGCTACATAAAAGAGAGCTATAGTAGTAAGGGATTCAATAGTTAGGAGTATAGACAGCCTTTTTTTTAAAAAAAGACATAACCAGGAGTCCCAAATGGTATGCTGCCTCCATGGTGCCAGGGTAAAAGACATCATTGAACAGGTGGAGAAATTTCTGGAAAGGGAGGGAGTGCAGCCAAAAGTCATGGTCCACATTGGAATCAATGACATAGATAGAAGTAAGCATGAGATCTTGCAAAGGGAGCTTAAGAAGTTACACATTAAACTGAAAAACAAGAAGGTGGTAACCTCCAGATTGCTTTCTATGCCGTCCACTGGATAGGTTAAAGAAGAGGAAGATGAGGAAGGTCAATGCACGGCTGCGGGACAGGAGAGAAGGGTTCACATTCTAGGGGCATTGGAGCAATTTCTGGAACAAGGGATGGCAATGGTGAAGGGGAGGCCTTCACCTAAGCCAAAACGGCACCAATGTCCTTGTGGAGAGAGTAAATAGAACAGTGGATTAGGATTTAAACTAACAGCAGCATGGGGAAAGTCTAGGTTTAAGACTAGAGAGGGAGAGTAGGATTAACAAAAGGTTGAAGCAGAAAGTGGAGATTAAGAGAGAAAATAACAGAAGAAAAAGAGAAAGAAATTGACTATGAGATAGTGAGAGATGAAAATACTGTTGCAAAAGGAAGGGGCCAGGGATATCAAAAATTGGGAAAACCAGGAAAAAAGGATAAGGGTCAATGTTACAAAAAAAAATTGGAGTTATAATTGAGTCGTATATATATATGAATGCACAAATCATTCAAAACAAAATTGGGAGACTGCAAAACATTAATACTGCTATTGAGAAATATGATATAGCAATTAAGGTTAGAAATTTAGATTAACAACATGGACATTTTTTTGGAAGGCGGTTTTTTTTTTGACTCAGAGCTGGGACGGGGGTTGGGGGTCAAATTGCAGACAGGAAACCCGGAAGTACTGGTTTCCCGGCCGTCCATACGATTTTGACGTAAGGACGTCTTTTATTTTTTTGTCGGTTTGCCATCCGACTGGCTGGCCTGATCGACAGGCTGGCCTCAGTCGGACGGGAGAGCAGCCAGGGAGAGGGCATGTTCAGGTAAGTCTTTAAATGGATTGGGTTGGGGGGGGGGGGGGTGGGTGGATGGGGCATGGGCAGGCACAGGGGCACTGATGGTCATGGGTGAGCACGGGAGTCATGGGGGGGGTGGAGGAGTCAGTCATGGGAGGAGGGATCGGGGGTCATTGCGGTAGTCCGCAATCGTTGCATGTAGGCTTGTTGGGTCTGGGGGAAGCACTCCTGCTCCTCCAGCCCACAAGCTGTGCCAGAAAGGCACTTACCTTCAGTTTCGCACCTTCTCGCCTTCTTTCACGTGGCGTGAAGCAGAAGGCCCGGGAATCCAGGTCCCCAGCTGTTGAAATTGCAAAATCTGCAAAAATGGAGGCCCGAAGCCTCCTTGAAAGGTTTTAATCATCAATCCACCTCCTGGGAGTGGGTTGGTCACCTGCCCCAGTGAAAACCAGAAATGGGCGGGTGCGAGGCAGGTCTGAAATGGCTGTGATTTTGAATGCCCTCCCCGCTCCCAACCCACCCGTTTTTCAATGTTAAAATCGTGCCCCTGATATTTGATGCATTTCTAGAGCAGGTTATAGCATAAATTCTTTTCACCATGCCTTACCCCCAAATTTTCTAGTGCACCAATTCCATTTCCCATACCAGCTTTGGGACATTTTGGTATGTTAAAAGTACCTTGCTGCTGTAACTCTATGATATCTATGAAGATGCCAAATATAAATTGTTGCTCATTTTGTACTGTGTGCTCAGCATCGAGAACAGTTAAGGATATTGTTTCAGTTTGTTGATCTTGGAAATTGTCTGTTGCATTACCAACACACAGTAACCAAAAGCTGTAACTCCAGGAATTCAGAAAGAGAATGGATATGAGAAATTCAGTACCCAGAATAGGATTTATTTCAAGGAACTATTAGTGGTCCTGTTAGTTAACACACTTCAACCTCAACTCTTTACAGTACTCCAAATGGGAGTATTGGGAGGTGAATAGAGAAAGAGAGCAGGAATAGGTAGCTTGGATAAGCAGAAATGTACTTCTAATCGGCTGATTAGAACAGCTTACCTCATGGGGCCCGATATTAGGAGGGCGGCAGGGTCGACTGGGCGCGTGGGTAACGTGCCCAGTGAAATCGGGGTGCTCCGCACGGTATCGCAGGTTAATTGGAGCCACTTACTTGTGCTTCCGCGCTGGAAAGCTGCGCAGCGGGCGGACTGCGCATGCGCTATCAGCTGGAGGAGCCCTATTTAAAAGGGGCAGTCCTCCACTGACTGATGCTGCAGGAAATAGGAAAAATTACAGCATGGAGCAACCCGGGGGAAGGCTGCTCCCAGGTTTAATGATGCCTCACTCCAGGTATTATTGGATGGGGTGAGGAGGAGGGGGAGGACAGAGTTCTTCCCCCCCCAGCAGGCGGGAGGAAGTGGCCTGCCTCTGCCACCAAGAAAGCCTGGCTCAAGGTGGCAGAGGTCACTTGCACCACCAACATATCACACACCTGCATACAGTGCAGGAGGCGCTTCAGTGACCCAAGTAGGTCAGCCGAAGTGAGTACACTTACTCATTCCCCTACTCTCCGTCTGCCACATCACCGCCCCCACCCCATATCTCCTTCTGCACTGCCAACACTACTCTGTCACATCACTCCTCACACCCACTCAAAGCTCATCCTCATCTTACCTGCACTTACTCACCTCGCCAGTACTCATCCCACCACTACCACTCAACCCAAACCTCATACAATCTCATACTCACCCTCTCATGCATCTCTTTCACGGTCAGCCTCGCTCAACCTGCCACTACTTGTGCTGCAGCCACAGGGCATGCATCACATATGTGTAGTAGGAAGCATAAGACAAACGTGTCGTGAGCATGAAGGGGATGCACAAGGGTGTTTGAGGGTTTGTCATGGTTTTCAAACTTATATTTAATTTCTGATCAACTCACATATTATATTGTCACCACTACTGCCACTTCTTTGCAAATCTTGTCTGGTTTGTGCAATAATGCCCTTTCCTGAGGATCACTATGAAGACCCACAACTGATGCCACCCATTGTATCACTGCAGAGTGGGTGTAGGTGTATTTGCAGGGCTCTTTTGTGCAGACGGCTGAGAGACGTTGGCGATGTCCCCGGTGGCACCCTGGAAGGATGCGGAGAAGTTGTTGAGGGCAGTGGTGACTGACAGCAACAGGCAAGAAGATGGTGCTCGGGCCAGCCGGGAGCAGCTCGGCATGAAGGAGGCTGCAGATGTCCACGACTACATGTCGAGTGACTCTGAGCCTCCGTATGCACTGCTGCTCAGAGGAGGTCAAGGAAGCTGAGCCTCGGTCTGTGGACCCTGTGGCGAGGGTAGTGCCTTCTGCGACACATCTCTCTGCCGTTGCCCTCCCTCCTGCTTTGCAGGTGGATGTGTCACAGCACTGTGTTGCGGGGTTCCACGTGTCAGAGGTGGACGGCATGACCGGCGGTGCTGTTCATCCTCCGAAGAGGTCATGACTGCAGCTACGGCATGTCAGCGCGTCACTGGGGAATCCGAAAGTGGGCGGGTTGGAGCCTGGCTCCAGACCCACCCCGGGAATCCCCAATTTTTGCAGCCCTCCAGCCACGAATGCACCCGCTCGGGGGTGCGAAAATAGAGCCCATGGTCTCGGTCAGGATTAAGATTACAAGGTTTTAACAATACCAGTTCTCTTCTGCAATAATATACCAAAAACATCTTTGGATTAATGCACAATGCAATTTCGGATGTTCATTGTATGAATTCAGTACCAAAGCAGCTGGGGAATAGGGAAATCTTTAAAATGGAAGGAATGAAGCATTTTATAGTAAAGACTGGATACTGCAATTCAATTTTACATCATTTCAATAATCTGCATCAACGACTAAGTGAATTTGGGATTCAGTGTAATAGATTTATACAGCAGAACTAAACTATATTACCAGTCCCATCCATACATCTTATGGGATAGTGGCTATAGACCTGTATTTTGGAGAGGATGGAGGAGAAAAATTTTTGATGTAAAAAATTTTATAACTTTTGTGAATTGACCAAGATATTCAGCTACTTCAAAATGCAATCTCAGATCCATTTAAGTAATCAAGCCACAATTTGCATTCATTAGCTTTGCCACCATTCCACATACAGAAAACTGTAATTGCTTCATTATAATATATTCATCCACAATGATGAAGGGCTGTAGTTATAATGCCATTTTTGCTTTGCTGTGCAGCAGTTTTTGGTGCATTTCTCACAAAAAATGCACAATAACTCTGAAGTGTGGTCCTGGTTAGACTCCAGAATATATTAAAGCCAAATTGGAACTCCTCCAGGAGGCCATCTCACACTGCTTGGGATTGCATAGTATGGTGCACAACACCAATGCAGTCTGAAGTCGGGTTTATAAAGTGCTCAAGTGATCTAATGGACCTCTTAGCCATTTATAAACTTAAGTCAGAATCTTAACATTAGAAGGCATATACTCCTGTCTGCTCTCAACATTTATAAACATGGGGCGGGGGGAGAAAGTGATGTTAGTTTATTGATTGCTTTCTTTATTGTTGGCCACAATACACAAGATTTATGGTGGCTATTTCTACAAGGTATAGGAACACTCATTTTGGTACAACATGCCAAAGACAATTACTATGCGTTTGAATTTTGATTCCGGTCCGTTGCTTAAATGGTCCCATTTTGAATCTCATGACAGCTCCAGACTTACTACACAAGCACTATGCGTTTGAACATTGCAAATGGCAGCCAATTCATATCAGAATATAAGATATTAACAAACTAGCTCCTTTAATTACGTGTCCTTCAACCAGTAGTTCAAATGGCACAGATCAAAGAACCAAGACAGCCAGGATTGGTGATGTTGATCGACAGCTATGTCTTAGATCTGTGCGAAGGGACAGGGTCAGTGTTTGGATATAGTCCTTTGATGGAAATCTCCATGGCTGAAAGTGTCTAGTGCGGGCTTATCTAGGGTTATGGACACCCAGATTACTGGTCAGAGTCTGAAGCCAACAGTGTGACTCTGCTGGGTCAGTGGCTCTGTGGTAGGATTTTGCCATGTAAGAAAAGAAGTGTGATAGCTCAGTCAGAAGCGTCTTTGTTGTTTTAATAATGAACAGTAAAATTGTACATATACAGTTTTACACCAAATACTGTTCATTTTTCTACATTGGTTTACAGCGTGAAAGTTGATGTGGTAGGGTGTACATCTAATTAATTGGCCTGACAAAATTAAGAATCATGTAGTCTGGTGTACAATAGCAAGGGTTCTCTATTCCATCCCTGAGGCTTGCCATCACGTACCTAGATATTAAGCAGGTATGGCGCTCTCCAGATCTGCCTACAGGAGTGGTCGGTAACGCTGAACCAAAGTAGAATATCCAGTGTAAAACGCAAAAACGTCATACAATGTACATCATGAATTGAACATTGCTGGTTGTGTTTCATTCACCAATAGCCTGTCCAATGCTAACATTTAATTTGAATAAATGCTAAGAGAATGTGGATCAATAATTCAAAGAGAAGGACTGCTGTACAACTGGGATGATGCAAAGGATAACAGTGTACTAACAGGGTCCCAGGATTACTCTCCAGAATGTTTGGGGGGAAAAAAAATCACAAATACTAGGTCCTTAGTCCTGACTTCAAGGACATTTTTTTTTGCCAACTGCTGCCCCTTTTTCCACACTATGTTGGCAAAACTAGAAGATAATTAAAAATAGGTCTATTTATTTTTTAAAAACAGTGATATAAAAAAAAATAAAATTGTTTGTGTTCAAGAAGTGTCGATTTTTTTGGCAGTTCTGAATACACCCTAAACAGCCAGGGAAAACAATTTGGATCTGTCAGGAGGATGGAATAAAGGGAAATGCAAAACAATCCTGGTGTAGTTTTTGACAGCCAAATAAAACAAGATTTTTTTTTTAAATAGCCACCTCAAGAAAACCCAGTATGTTGTGCACAACAATCACAGTATTTCAGGAAGATTATCCTGTGCTAATCTACGTTGAGATATCATGTTCTGCGGAAGATTAAGGATTTACACTCCTGTGAAGAGTCTTGGGATGTTTTACTATGTTAAAGGCGCTATATAAATTCGAGTTGCTGTTGTACAATTGCACCACATTCACATCCTCTAATATTTGCATGGCCACTAAAACATGGAAATTAAACTACTACTGCCATCCTGAGGATGTCTTAACAAAAATGCAATATAATTATTTTTTAAATTGCAAACTGTAAAGCATAACAAATGTTTGGCAATGAGTTTAAAGTCAGACATTCATAAGCCAATGGAGCTGCCCTCGTGTAGCTTCAAATATCAGGAGGTGCTTGCCTGAATTTTTTTCAAAATTCGTTCATGGGATGTGAGCATCGCTGGCAAGGCCAGCATTTATTGCCCATCCCTAATTGCCCTTGAGAAGGTGGTGGTGAGTCGCTGCCTTGAACTGCTGCAGTACGTGTGATGAAGGTTCTCCCACAGTGCTGTTAGGAAGGGAGTTCCAGGATTTTGACCCAGCGACGATGAAGGAATGGCAATAAATTTCCAAGTCAGGATGGTGTGTGACTTGGAGGGGAACGTGCAGGTGGTGTTGTTCCCATGTGCCTGCTGCCCTTATCCTTCTAGGTGGTAGAGGTCAGGGGATTGGGATGTGGTGTCGAAGAAGCCTTGGCGAGTTGCTGCAGTGCATCCTGTGGATGGTACACACTGCAGCCACGGTGTGCCGGTGATGAAGGGAGTAAATGTTTAGGGTGATGGATGGGGTGCCAATCAAGCGGGCTGCTTTGTCCTGGATGGTGTCGAGCTTCTTGAGTGTTGGAGCTGCACTCATCCAGGTAAGTGGAGAGTATTCCATCACACTCCTGACTTGTGCCTTGCAGATAGTGGAATGAATTATCATCTTGCAACTTGCTGCCAGTCATCTATCCATTAACCTATGTATACATTGAAAACCAAATACACAGCAATTTCACAGGCTATAAAAGTCTCATGCCTTCTATAAAAGTTACTGTAACTCTTGTAAAATGTGTTTAACACATGTCATACATTGTTTTTTGAACATGTAATTCCTTCCCTCCCCCAGTATTTTAGCCCACTGTACATCTGCAAAGAGTGCTTTTCCAACAGCAATAATGAACTGGTTAGTTTATTACACAAGGGATCTCTACTCAATTAAAAAGTAACTAACAGTCTATTCCTCTCCACAGAACAGGGCCCAGCTGCAAAACCTGTTTTAGGCATCCTTATTACAGGAAAGATAGCTTTTAGTGATCAAGCTCACTATTCCCATAAAAAAGATAGATTGAATCAGTCAATGACAATTGTTCTAGATAACCCATAAGTTGGTTAAGCTTTCAGGCACAATGATTCAGGATGCTACATCTCCAGGATTGGAAAAAGCTTCATTGAAAACTTTAATCCTGTGAATTCCATTGATGGTAACTGTGGAATAAAGTACAGACAGAAATAATCAAATGTTCCATAGAACACAATGTTTCTCTGAGAATACATTTTCATGGAGTCAGCAGGAATCAATCAACTAGGCTTGAATAAAGAGGGTGTTAAGTTATGACAAATACAAAAATTTGGTCCCATCATTCTAATATATATATATATCTCAAATGGATGTTATACTGGGTTTCCAAACAATGGAATGGCAGCTGTTGACTCAATTGCTTTCATAAAAGGCAGTTTTTCTTTCATCAAGAATTAGTTAAGCTAAGGGCTCTGATAGAGATAGTGTGTTTAAAATACTAAACAATTTTACAACACCAAGTTATAGTCCAACAAATTTATTTTAAATTCCACAAGCTTTCGGAGGCTTCCTCCTTCATCAGGTGAACGGTGTGGAAAATACTAATGAGAGGTGTCAACAGCCCAGCAACACTTTGACAACTGTGTCATGAACTGTATTGTAAAGAGGTGGTTCAACTGTCTACAGTGATTGTAAAGTACAATATTACAGTGACCAATCGCAAAGATTAGGAGAGCCTGCGTAACTCTAATGGAACAAAACAGCATCACTACTTTGATATTCGATTTAACCAATCTTAATTGACAATCTTAACTTCAAAGGGAAAGTATCCTTAATTATTCTCTTTCCCCCGCCAACCCCTTCCTCCCCCAGTTCATCAGTTCCCTTTCTCATTTAAAGCAGATGTAAAATCTCGCTAAAAAAAGTCATAAGAATAAAACCGGACGGACCACCCGGCATTGGACATGACAAAGACAAACCAAGCCCAGTCGACTCTGCAAAGTCCTCCTCACTAACATCTGGGGACATGTGCCAAAATTGGGGGAGTTGCCCCACAGACTAGTCAAGCAACAGCCTGACATAGCCATACTCACAGAATCATACCTTTCAGCCAACATCCCAGACTCTTCCATCACCATCCCTGGGTATATCCTGTCCCACCAGCAGGACAGACCCATCAGAGGTGGCAGTACAGTGATATATACAGTCAGGAGGGAGTGGCCCTGGGAGTCCTCAACATTGACTCTGGACCTCATGAAAACTCATGGCATCAGGTCAAACATGGGCAAGGAAACCTCCTGCTGATTACCACCTACTGCCCTCCCTCAGCTGATGAATCAGTCCTCCTCCATGTTGAACACCACTTGGAGGGTAGCAAGGGCACAGAATGTACTCTGGGTGGGGGACTTCAATGTCCATCACCAAGAGTGGCTCGGTAACACCACTACTGACAGAGCTGGCCGAGTCCTGAAGGACATAGCTGCCAAACTGGGCCTGCGAGGGAAAAAAAAAAAACTTACTTGACCTCGTCCTCACCAATCTACCTGTCGCAAATGCATCTGTCCATTACAGTATTGGTAGGAGTGGAGACAAAGTCCCGTCTTCACACTGAGGATACCATTCAACGTGTTGTGAGGCACGACCACCGTGCTAAATGGGATCGATTCAGAACAGATCTAGCAGCTCAAAACTGGGCATCCATGAGGTGCTGTGGGCCATCTGCAACAGCAGAATTGTATTTCAGCACAATCTGTAACCTCATAGCCCAGCATATTCCTCACGCTACCATTACCAACAAGCCAGGGGATCAACCCTGGTTCAATGAGGAGTGTAGAAGAGCATGCCAGGAGCAGCACCAGGCATACCTAAAAATGAGGTGCCAACCTGGTGAAGCTACAACTCAGGACTACATGCGTGCTAAACAGCAGAAGCAACATGATATAGACAGAGCTAAGCGATTCCACAACCAACGGATCAGATCAAAGCTCTGCAGTCCTGCCACATCCAGTCGTGAATGGTGGTGGACAATTAAACAACTAACGGGAGGAGGCGGCTCTGTAAACATCCCCAATAATGGCGGAGTCCAGCACGAGTGCAAAAGACAAGGCTGAAGCGTTTGCAACCATCTTCAGCCAGAAGTGCCGAGTGGATGATCCATCTCTGCCTCTTCCCGATATCCCCACCATCACAGAAGCCAGTCTTCAGCCAATTCGATTCACTCCATGCGATATCAAGAAACGGCTGACTGCACTGGATACAGCAAAGGCTATGGGCCCCGACAACATCCCGCCTGTAGTGCTGAAAACTTGCGCTCCAGAACTAGCCGCGCCTCTAGCCAAGCTATTCAGGTACAGCTACAACACTGGCATCTACCCAACAATGTGGAAAATTGCCCAGGTATGTCCTGTCCACAAAAAGCAGGACAAATCCAATCCGGACAATTACCGCCCCATCAGTCTACTCTCAATCATCAGCAAAGTAATGGAAAATGTCATCGACAGTGCTATCAAGCAGCATTTACTCACCAATAACCTGCTCACTGATGCTTAGTTTGGGTTCCGCCAGGACCACTCGGCTCCAGACCTCATTACAGCCTTGGTCCAAACATGGACAAAAGAGCTGAATTCCAGGTGAGGTGAGAGTGACTGCCCTTTACATCAAAGCAGCATTTGACAGATTATGGCACCAAGGAGCCCTAGTAAAATTGAAGTCAATGGGAATCGGGGGAAAACTCTCCAGTGGCTGGAGTCATACCTAGCACAAAGGAAGATGGTAGTGGTTGTTGGAAGCCAATCATCTCAGCCCCAGGACATTGCTGTAGGAGTTCCTCAGGGCAGTGTCCAAGGCCCAACCATCTTCAGCTGCTTCATCAATGACCTTCCCTCCATCATAAGGTCAGAAATGGGGATGTTCGCTGATGATTGCACAGTGTTCACTTCCATTCGCAATCCCTCAGATAATGAAGCAGTCTGAGCCCGCATGCAGCACGACCGGGACAACATCCAGGCTTGGGCTGATTTGTGGCAAGTAACATTCGCGCCAGACAAGTGCCAGGCAATGACCATCTCCAACAAGAGAGTCCAACCACCTTCCCTTGACATTCAACAGCATTACCATCGCCGAATCCCCCACCATCAACATCCTGGGGGTCACCATTGACCAGAAACTTAATGGTACCAGTTATATATACTGTGGCTAGGTATTCTGTGGTGAGTGACTCACCTCCTGACTCCCCAAAGCCTTTCCACCATCTACAAGGCACAAGTCAGGAGTGTGATGGAATACTCTCCACTTGCCTGGACAAGTGCAGCTCCATCAGCACTCAAGAAGCTCGACACCATCCAGGACAAAGCAGCCCGCTTGATTGGCACCCCATCCACCACCCTAAATATTCAGTCCTTTCACCACTGGCGCACTGTGGCTGCAGTGTGTACCATCCACAGGATGCACTGCAGCAACTCGCCAAGGCTTCTTCGAAAGCACCTCCCAAACCCGCGACCTCTGCCACCTGGAAGGACAAGAGCAGCAGGCACATGGGAACACCACCACCTGCACGTTCCCCTCCAAGTCAGACACCATCCCGACTTGGAAATATATCGCCATTACTTCATCGTCGCTGGGTCAAAATCCTGGAACTCCCTTCCTAACAGCATTGTGGGAGAACCTTCACCACACAGACTGCAGCAGTTCAAGGCGGCGGCTCACCACCACCTTCTCAAGGGCAATTAGGGATGGGCAATAAATGCCGGCCTCGCCAGCGACGCCCACATCCCATGAACGAATAAAAAAGTCAGAAGTCTACATTACACTAATCTCATGAAAAGAGACTTCATGGAAATGAAAAAATATTGCTCGTGTAGAACTTTGCTCGGTTCTTTTTACTTAAAGATTCTAAGTTTTAATCGTTATTGTGCTGGATAGTATTTGCCCAATATCTCTTCCTCTGAAAACCATCCAGTTGTAAGTTGATCAGCAGTTTTAACTTGTACAAAGCACACCTAAATGTTCTCTGTTCCAGATTGACAGGACACATAATGGAAATACTATGTAATTTCTAAAATGCTGAATTTTCTCCTTAGTGGGAGAACTGTTAGCCCAGTGGTAAGCAAACCAAGACATACACTACCAGATTACAAGGGACACCACTCCTGGATGATGTGATATAATCATTAAAATGTAAGTGATTTTTTTTTTAAAGTCAGAACAATGGTGGATAAATATTATGGATTTTGCTCAACTATCATAGAAAAAAATTTGCCGAAATGCTTTCCCGTCACAATGTGAGCTTCCTCCACCAAGCAGCTCAATGACAGCTTCCATATGCAGACCAATTCTCCAATGAAATCTACACCTTTATTCTGTGCTGAATTTAGGTTAGTGTAACCCAGGCTACTAAATAAATTATTCACTGCAGAAAATGTCGGATGCTCAGCACATTGTGTCATCTCAGACACCACATGACAGATCAAGCTGTTGTCCACCTTTATTTACAAGAACAATGCACATGGTCAAAAAAAACCCATGGGCAATATACTAAACAACATATGGGTGGAGCCAAGAAATAACATGGGGCAGAAAACACTGGGGTGAGTAGTTTATAGGTCTCCTAATAGTGTTGGACAGAGTATAAATCAGGAAATTAGAGGAGCATGTAACAAGGGTAATGCAATAATCATGGGGAACTTTAACCTACATGTAGACTGGGCAAACCAAATTGGCAAAAGTAGTTTGGAGGATGAGTTCATGGAATATGTCGAGAAAACAACTGGGGAACAGGCTATTTTAGATCTAGTATTGTGTAATGAGGCAGGGTTAATTAGTAATCTTATAGTTAAGGATCCACTGGGGCAGAGTGATCATAATGATAGAATTTCATATTGAGTTTGAGAGTGATGTAGTTAAGTCCGAAACTAGGTTCTTAAATTTAAACAAAGCCAATTATGTAGGTATGAGGGGCGAATTGACTAAGGTAGATTGGGGAATTAGATTAAAAGATATGATAGTAGATAAGCAATGGCGAACATTTAAATAAATAATCATAATCCTCAACGAATATATTGCCTTGAGGAATAAAAACACCACGGGAAAAAAGTGATCCAACTGTGGCTAACTGGAGAGGTTAAGAATAGTATTAGATTAAATGAAGAGGCTTACAATGTTGCCAAAAAGAGTAGTGAGCCTGAGGATTGGGAGGGTTTTAGAAATCAGCAAAGGATTACCAAAAAATTGATAGAGGGAGAAAATCAAATGAGAGTAATCTAGCAAGAAATATAAAAATAGATTGTAAAAATAGATAGCTTCCACAAGTATGTAAACAGGAAGAGATTAGCAAAAGTAAACATGGGTCCCTTAGCAGCAGAGACAGGAGAAATTATAATGGGGAATAAGGAAATGGCAGAGATGTTAAAAAAAATATTTTGTATCTGTCTTCACAGCAGAAGATACAAAAAACAAACGGAAATAGCAGGGAACCAAGGGTCTAATGAGAGTGAGGAACTTAAAGTAATTAATATTAAAAGAAAAAGTACTGCAGAAATTAATGGGACTAAAAGCCGACAAATCCCCAGGACCTGATGGCCTACATCCTAGGGTTTTTAAAAGAAGTGGTTGCAGAGATAGTGGATGCATTAGTTTTGATCTTCCAGCATTCTAGATTCTAGATTCTAGATTCGAGAACAGTCCCCATGGATTGGAAGGTAGCAAATGTAACCCCGCTATTCAAGAAAGGAGGGAGAAAACAGGGAATTATAGGCCAGTTAGCCTGGCATCAGTAAAACAAAAGCTAGAATCTATCATTAAGGACGTGGTAACAGGGCACTTAGAAAATCATAATATGATTAGGCTCAGTCAACATGGTTTTATATGACAGATTTGTCAAACATGATTTCCCTATTCGAGTTTTTTGAGGATGGAACCAGCAGGATAGATAAAGGGGAACCAGTGGATGTAATATATTTGGATTTTCAAAAGGCATTCGATAAAGGTGCCACATAAGAGGTTGTTACACAAGATTAGGGCTCATGGGATTGGGGGTAATATATTAGCATGGATTGAGGCTTAGTTAATACACAAAAAAAGAGAAACGGGTCATTTTCAGGTTGGCGGGGCCGCAGGGACCAGTGCTTGGACCTCACCTGTTTACAATAAATATCAATGACTTAGATGAGGGGACCAAGTGTAATGTGTCCCAAGTTTGCTGACAATACAAAGATAGGTGGGAAAGCAAGTGGTGTGGAGGACGCAAAGGGACATAGTTAGGATAAGTGAGTGGGCGAGAAGGTGGCAGATGGAGTATAACGTGGGGAAATGTGAAATTATATGAAGAATAGAAAAACAGAATTTTTTTTAAAAAGGAGAGGGGCTAAGAAATATTGGTATTCAGAGGGATTTGGGTGTCCTTGTACACAAATCTCAGAAAGTTAACATGCAGGTACAGCAAGCAATTAGGAAGGCAAATGGTATATTAGCCTTTGTTGCAAGGGGGTTGGAGCATAAGAGTAAGGAGATCTTGCTGTAAATATATACGGCTCTGGTGAGGCCACAGCTGGAGTACCGGATACAGTTTTGGTCTCCTTATCTAAGGAAGGATATACTTGCCTTAGAGGGGGTGCAACGAAGGTTCACCGCATTGACTCCTGGGATGAGAGGGTTGTCCTATGAGGAGAGATTGAGTAGAATGGGCCTATATTCTCTGGAGTTTAGAAGAATGAGAGGTGATCATTTAAAATTCTTAGAGGGCTTGACAGGGTAGATGTGGAGAAGCTGTTTCCCCTAGCTGGAGTGTCTAACTAGGGGTCATAGTCTCGAGATAAGGGGTTGGCCATTTAGGACCGAGATGAGGAGAAATGTCTTCACTCAGAGGGTTATGAATCCTGGGAATTCTCTACCCCAGAGGGCTGTGGATGCTCATTTGTAGAGCATATTCAAGGCAGAGATCGATAGATTTTTGGACTCTAGGGGAATCAAGGGATATGGGGATCGGGCGGGAATGTGGAGTTGAGGT
This sequence comes from Heptranchias perlo, assembly GCF_035084215.1. NCBI lineage: Eukaryota > Metazoa > Chordata > Chondrichthyes > Hexanchiformes > Hexanchidae > Heptranchias > Heptranchias perlo. Next base: position 59,123,242 of record NC_090330.1, read on the forward strand.
TGAAGATCAACCATGATCTTACTGAATGGCGGAGCACGCTCAAGGGGCCGTATGGCCTACTCCTATTTCTTATGTTCTTATGATACTTGTATATGAAATGGAATTGGCCCACAAGGATTTAATATACCCTGTCAGAAAACCAGCCCCTTACAGATTCTTAAAAGGTAAAAGTTCCTTTGTACAAAACAGCTGGCTTCTTTTTCCATGTCTATGGTCTTTCTGGGTGAGATGTTAGACATAGTATATGTGGGACTCGTGCTTACGACACTGGTGACCACTCGGACAGAAAACCACTGAAAAATCCCCATTTTGTACATTTAATCCTTTTGAAGGCAGATCACATGATCAAAGGCACAATACATGAAAATGGTCTCCTGGAATGTCAATGGGAAGTTAAAAACAATCATCTGGGTCTCACACACCTGCTACAGTCCTTTACAGTATACAATACAATCTTCACCTCGATCAAAACACCATCATCTTAATTAATTTCCTGATCAACAACCATGCCTGGTTCACAGAGCTAGAGAAATGAAAAAACAAATGTTTTCACCACATTTCCCTCAGAGGCAGGTTTCATAATATAACACGGATTGTAAGCACTCTATGGGAGGAGCAAGCTTGATGAGCCAAATGGTTTGTGTTGATCCATGCTTTATGTTCTCAAGGATCGTGCCAGCTGACAGTATAGTGGGACAGAGTTCAAGGTTTTTCTTTAAAATTGTAATTTGGATTTACTATTGGCCACCAGAGATTTACATAGTTGCTAGTTGCAGAGTAATACTGATGGATCACTGGAAGCAGGTTACCTAGTTAACTTTTAAGACACTGGTACTTAGTTGTGGGGGATGGGGGGGATGGGAAGAGAAAAGGGGAAAGAGGATGAGGGGGAAGAAACTATAAATAATTTAAAAATTCAATTTAAAAAAAGAAATTTCTACTGCACTAGTTTCTGTAAAAACATAAGGTGTTTGCTTAATGTTATCAGAGGAAATTGTCATTTGCTGCACATATGAACACAGATAGTTACACAATAAATTCACATGGTGTGCATTTATTGCGAAATCATAACTCGCACCAAGTCCCGTTCACCCATCACCCCTTGCTCGTTGACCTACATTGGTTCCCCGGTTGGGCAATGCCTCGATTTTAAAATTCTCATCCTTGTTTTCAAAATCCCTCCATGGCCTTGCCCCTCCCTATGTCTGTTACCTCCTCCAGTCCTACAACCCTCCGAAATCTCTATGCTCTTTTTGAATTCTGGCCTCTTGTGCATCCCTGATTTTAAATGCTCCATCATTGGTGGCCATGCCTTCAGCTGCCTAGGCCCTAAGCTCTAGAATTCCATCCCTAAATCTTACCTTCTCCTTAAAATCTACCACTTTGACCGAGCTTTTGGTCGCCTTATATGGCTCGGTGACAAATTTTGTTTGATGACTCTCCTGTGAAGCGCCTTGGGACGTTTTACTCTGTTAAAGGCGCTATATAAATCCAAGTAGTTGTTGTGATTTATTTTGGCAGTAGACCCAATTCAATTATCAAAATACTAAGAGATCCTGAAGTGGTACAACCCACCATAGTGTTCATCTTGGGAGAGAGGTCATATTTCTTCCCCATTGTTTGTGAAACTGCCAGCTTCAAAAAGAACTTAGGGAGCATATTTTCAGAAGACACATAAAATTAGGATTCAGTATTGAAAGAGGTACATGAAAAATTCCAATTCTATTAAACTGGATAACTGAAGGCAACATCCAGACTCTAGGCACAACAGCAATCTTGCACCAACCACACCATCCTCTGCTCTTTTCACCCCACATACTTTAAGTCAACGGGCTATTCAAAGATTACTATATTGTTACTAAAGGCTGATTCCAGTGGCCCAGTATGTATTAATGGGAGCAAAAAGGAAATACTTTGAATTAATTGTTTTATTCAAACAAGTCAGGGTTTGCAAATGGGACTCTTTATTCAAAATGTGAATATTTTATAATTTTTTTTCCAGGGGTGGGGAGGGAAGAGAACACTTGAATTTATTTAATTTATTCCATACTTCAAAATGTTAAGAAGTTCAGGCACTGGGTGGCATATTGGATCAACACACTGTCCTTTCACTTCTGGAACACAGAGTTAAAGGTAGCCCAAACTGAAAGTCATTTCTATCTGCTCACAATTTGAAGTGAATCTTGTCAGTCTCAATCCACTTTGTAGTAGCTATAGATCCACAGAGCTCCCCATAATTTGGATAATGTTTTGCAAATTTCAGAAATCATTACATGATTCTTCCCTTCTTCCTCCTGTCTAATCAGTATTAAGGTGCACAACTTCCTATAGTTCTCCAGAGAAGGGATTTGAATGACAGGCAGTCCAGGTTTCAAACAATTTTAACTGCTCCCATGGGTTGCTCCATGTTATTTAATCAGAAAGGACGAGTCAAAATTTCCTCCAACTGAAGATTAGGTAGACTAAAGCCATAATTTCTCAGCCCTTGCCATAAACTCCACTACTCCCCTGCCACTTATTCCATCCCCTTCTCCAGCCACTCACTCAAGCTTAATCAGGCATTGCAACACCTTGCCATCCTGTTTGACCCAGCAATAAGCTTTAAACCCTATATCCCAATCACAAAACCCCTTACTTCTATTTCTGCAACATTGCTCACCTCCACCCTAGGACACCCTTACCTAAGCCACGCTTTTTGTCACCGCTGGGTCAAACAGGATGGCAAGGTTTTGTCCCCGATTCCTCCAGCTTGCCAATCTCCACAAATTCCAGTTTGTCCAAAACTCAAGCCACCCATATCCTGTCCCTCACTACAATTTGTTTTCTGATTATGCCTTTGCAAAGCACCTTGGGATGTTGTTCCATTTTAAAAAGGTGCTATATAAATGCAAGTTGTTAATCTATACCAATACTGCTTCACAATCTGCTGCAAAAAGGTGACCAAGAACAGTTCAGGTGACCCTCCCTTCAATATTCACTCCCTTGGGGAGCACCAATAGCTATATTAATATCTCCTTTCCTTCTCAGCACTAAGGGATCAAGACCTCACCATGTGGGAAACTGTGGGCACTCATTTTCTACCACATTATGGTACAGCACCCTTAGAATTTAACAACTTTCAAAATGGGGCCCATAACAGATTTTATTTTTTGTTGGAGGATTGTGACTGCACATAGTTACAAACTTCAAATTGTACCAATCTCTGTTCTGTGCTGCTAGTTCAGTGAATGAAAAACTAGCAACTTGTTAACTAAAGGATGATTATCTGATAACTTAATTTTTGGCAAGCACAACACTGAATAGCTCTTAATTCTAATTTAGAACCATTGTTACTTTATTAAAAAAAGTGTGCCATAAATGTTTTGATTTTCTGACTCTGCCGAAACACACTGGTTCATTAAAAACATGGCAGGTGTTGGTTGGGAAATAACATTTTATTCATATTGATCTTTATATTGGGAAAGGCTATCATTTAGCATTTCACCAGCTCCTATTCTGGAAGGTCTTGGGTCTCATTTATTCTACCTACCACTGAATATGGTCTACTGGATATACCAGTGATTCTATAGCTGGCTGCATTAAAGTTCCACTGGTTGACATTCCAGTTTTGTGGGTCATAAATGGTTATGACATGTACAGGATTTTACATTGCCTCCTTTAAAAGGGTGTATGTTTTAGCCTTATGATCTCATTTTTTTTTAAATAGGGTTTATTTATTAACAGAGCTGGAGTTTGGATAGCACCATTTGAACATTAAATATCCAAAATGCCAGACAAAAATGCTGGATATACCAAGATGTTCTACTTATATTTCACATTTCCAGCATTTGCAAGTCTTTTTATTTCAAATGACTCATGTACAGTCTACAGGATGTGCCATAGAGCAAGTCAGATGAAAAAAAATCACCTACACATCTTTACAGTCTACTACCAGTTTTCTTAGCTACCATATTATATAATTGAGGTAAGGTATAATTATACTAACTTTAAGGCTCAAATGTCATGCCACCAAAAATGTTAATAGATCTTCTAGTTTTGCAAGTCAGCATTATAACTACTAAGATATACAACCCTACACCCAGTATTGCTGTCCCAACCACAAACATCATTAGAACTCAATTACCATTATTGTGATACTTTTGCTAGGTGTTGGCTGGACAGCTAAACGCAGCATTGCGCTCCACCAGTGTGTTTCATATTCAGAGATAAGTATACTTCACAATGCCTGACCACATAACAGCAAGAAAAGTGAGCATAGCAAAGCTCACAAACCAGACTGTGTGGCATTAAGCCAAGTGAATGGGTGGGGAGAGGAAAGGAGAAAGAGTAGAACAGAATTATTTGATTCATGAAGCTAACTAACCTGAACTTCGTGTACAATCTACTCTTAATTCAAATTAACTGATTCAATTTAATTGCACTAAATTCCCACTTTGTTCTTATTTACATTGCTTAATTCAATTCAATTATTTTTAGAGCAAAAAAATGATCTTGAATTATCAGTGAACTATAAATTGCTAATTTGTTTGTATTCTGCAGCATAGAGCGCCTTTTATGTTGTTGCAACACTGAAATGTATTCCTAGTCTTTAGTTATCTTAACTGGGCAATTGACCTACAGGTTGAATTAAGAATCTGATTTTGTAAATGCTATTTACCGGTACATTTGTGCAAGACACTAACTAGGAAATAATAACTAACTATGTTATGACTGTTTCATGTATCTGAATACCGATTTCAGTATGAAGTATTTCTGCCAAAATAGCCTTAAAAATTGAAAAATGGTTTAGCGGTTAGGAATGACAATGGAGATGGGGAAACAGCCAGGTCCAACCTTCTTTGAGTGGGCTGCTCCTACAGCCTCCATTGCTCATAAACATCCTCCTCCTGTTGAATGCAACTTTACTTGCTCAGCAGTCTCACTTCCTACAGCAGTTTAGTAAATATAACCTGTCACCAGAGTTTGGAATTATTACAGTAAAAACTTGCAATGATTTTTGTACATTTTCCACTGTAATGCTGGAAAGCACCGTCAAAGAATAGGACTGACTACTTTACTGTTGGGATGAACAAGCAACATGGTAACTACAGACATTATTAGACATTCAAAAATGCAAAATACAGATGGCAAGAACTGTATCAAATGCAGTTATAAATAGAGCTGACTCGATATTATAAACTCATAGGCTATATTCATAATGACATTTTATTTTAAAAAGTATTTTTCATAATGGCAGTTGTGAATCAAGTCCACTACAGTAAGACTGCAATGGCCTAGTTTATGTTGGAACAACCTAAACAATCAGTTTGAAAGATCCATTTTCAGTTAGCAATTTAAAATCCTGTCAACCAGAAGCAAACTGGACAAGCCAGGAGATTAAAATAGGCTGTATAGTGGCTTCACATCCCACCAGAAAGGGAACATACATATAGACCCTCATAATTTTAGAATAGTTTCAGTCTTCTGTGCTATAGAAACAGTTTATCATAGTAACTTAAAAAGCACAAAACTGTATGTTACATCAATGATCACAGACCTGAAAGGCAACACAAATTAAAAGTGTCTCCTTTAATTTAGTTGGCCTTGGAAAGGATGCAGAGGAGATTTATTAGAATGATAACCAGGAATGAGGGACTTCAGTCATGTGGAAACTAGAGAAACTGGGATTGTTCTTATAAACAGAGAAGGTTAAGGGGAGATTTAACAGTGCTGTTCAAAACTATAAAAGGCTTTTGATAACAGTAAATAAGGAGACACAGTTGCCACTGACAGGAGGGTTAGTAACCACAGAACACACATTTAAGATAATTGGCAAAAAAAAGAGGGGAGATGAGGAGAATTTTGTTTTATGCATGATCTGGAATGCACTGCCTGAAAGGGTAGTGGAAGCAGATTCAGTAGTGACTGTCAAAAGGGAACTGGATATATACACTTAAAAAGGAAAAATTTGCAGGGCAATGGGGTTTTTTGGATCGCTCCTTCAAAAATCCAGCACATGCACAATATGGGCTGAATGACCGCCTTGTGTGCAATACGATTCTTAAAAAAACACCACCCCCATGTAGTGAGTTACAATACCGTTATATACAGACCCAATGAATCAGAGAAAGCCTCAGAATATTCAAGATTCACAGCTAAACATTCATATTAGTTACATGTCATCAATGAAATAAGTAGCATTTAGGGCCAAGACCGTTCTAGTGAATATTTAAATCATGACTGGACATGGAAGAAAGCAAACTCACTTTACAAGGAGCATTAAAACATATTTGAGACACAAAGAAAATCAATTTTTCTGAAAGATCACAGGAGACATTAATAGTGGCATTTGCACAGTAACTGTCATTCACTTCTTGCACATGGATTTTAATCCTGCACACAAATGGGATATGGGGGCGGGGGGCGGAATATCTACTGGTTGCAAGGTTTTACAATAGTCTGTGTTTGGATAGGTAATATGGTTAGGCACAAGCCCTCAGAACAAAACCACCCCCAACAAAGTGCAAATTGGCCCAATAAAAACCATTAGAATTTGATGTGGTAAATAGAAAAGTAGCGCTAGTGCAGTAAGCAAGTGTTATTCCAAGATAGTCCACAACCAACGGATCACATCAAAGCTCTGCAGTCCTGCCACATCCAGTCAAGAATGGTGGTGGACAATTAAACAACTAACAGGAGGAGGAGGCTCTGTAAACAACCCATCCTCAATGATGGCGGAGTCCAGCACACGAGTGCAAAAGACAAGGCTGAAGCGTTTGCAACCATCTTCAGCCAGAAGTACCGAGGGGGATGATCCATCTCAGCCTCCTCCCGATATCCCCACCATCACAGAAGCCAGTCTTCAGCCAATTCAATTCACTCCACGTGATATCAAGAAACGGCTGACTGCACTGGATACAGCAAAGGCTATGGGCCCCGACAACATCCCAGCTATAGTGCTGAAGACTTGTGCTCCAGAACTAGCTGCGCCTCTAGCCAAGCTGTTCCAGTACAGCTACAACACTGGCATCTACCCAACAATGTGGAAAATTGCCCAGGTATGTCCTGTCCACAAAAAGCAGGACAAATCCAATCCGGACAATTACCGCCCCATCAGTCTACTCTCAATCATCAGCAAAGTGATGGAAGGTGTCGTCGACAGTGCTATCAAGCAGCATTTACTCAACAATAACCTGCTCATCGATGCTCAGTTTGGGTTCCACCAGGACCACTTGGCTCCAGACCTCATTACAGCCTTGGTCCAAACATGGACAATAGAGCTGAATTCCAGAGATGAGGTGAGAGTGACTGACCTTGACATCAAGGCAGCATTTGACCGAGTGTGGCACCAAGGAGCCCCAGTAAAATTGAAGTCAATGGGAATCAGGGAGAAAACTCTCCAGCGGCTGGAGTCATACCTAGCACAAAGCAAAATGGTAATGGTTGTTGGAGGCCAATCATCTGAGCCCCAGGACATTGCGGCAGGAATTCCTCAGGGCAGTGTCCTAGGCCCAACCATCTTCAGCTGCTTCATCAATGACCTTCCCTCCATCATAAGGTCAGAAATGGGGATGTTCGCTGATGATTGCACAGTGTTCAGTTCCATTCACAACCCCTCAAATAACGAAGCTATCCAAGCCCGCATGCAGCAAGACCTGGACAACATCCAGGCTTGGGCTCGTGTCTGGCGTGAATGTTACTTGCCACTTAAGTGCCAGGCAATGACCATCTCCAACAAGAGAGTCTAACCACCTTCCCTTGACATTCAACAGCATTACCATTGCCGAATCCCCCACCATCAACATCCTGGGGGTCACCATTGACCAGAAACTTAATGGTACCAGTCATATAAAAAGTGTGGCTACAAGAGCAGGTCAGAGGCTGGGTATTCTGCGGTGAGTGACTCACCTCCTGACTCCCCAAAGCCTTTCCACCATCTACAAGGCACAAGTCAGGAGTGTGATGGAATACTCTCCACTTGCCTGGATGAGTGCAGCTCCAACAACACTCAAGAAGCTCGACACCATCCTGGACAAAGCAGCCCGCTTGATTGGCACCCCATCCACCACCTTAAACATTCACTCCCTTCACCACCGGCGCACTGTGGCTGCAGCGTACACCATCCACAGGACGCATTGCAGCAACTCGCCAAGGCTTCTTCGACAGCACCTCCCAAACCCGCGACCTCTACCACCTAGAAGGACAAGAGCAGCAGGCACATGGGAACAACACCACCTGTACGTTCCCCTCCAAGTCACACACCATTCCGACTTGGAAATATACCCCCGTTCCTTCATCGTCGCTGGGTCAAAATCCTGGAACTCCCTTCCTAACAGCACTGTGGGAGAACCTTCACCACACGGACTGCAGCGGTTCAAGGCGGCGGCTCACCACCACCTTCTCAAGGGCAATTAGGGATGGGCAATAAATGCCGGCCTCGCCAGCGACGTCCACATCCCATGAACGAATTTTTAAAAAGTGGTTATGGTGGATTATTGAAGCAGAGACCATCACTCTGCACTTAGCACTGTTATATAGGGTGCATGCTCCATTCCTAGCATCAGAACTTTCATTGCTCACTTTGACTGGTACAAATAAAGTTATTCAGCTAAAGGGGGGGGGGGAGGGATCTGCAGAAAGGCCCATCCTATGTCATTCAAACATGAATATCCCAAACAAACTGCAAAGCGGAAGGAAACAGGACTTGTATTTCCCCAACCACAATGAAATAAAATCCTATTTTGATATTCTCCATAATCTATTATTGCTATATATTAATACCAAATTAAACCCAGACTTGTTTAATTTTTTTAATGCAGCCAGGGAGTATCATTTATTAATAAGGCATGCTTCCTGCAACCATTCAACTCTCCCAAGATATTTTGCAACAGCGCTGTAACCCGCCCTCTTGTTTTGTACGGGTACACTGTATGTTGCATCTACACACTGTATAACTTTTACATTGAAGTAAATATAGTGAAAAATAAAAGTTCAAATATAAATCATTTGAAGAGCTGAAGCAGATTCTGAAGTGTTGAAATAGTTGAAATGTTAAAAAAGTTATACCACAATCCTCCTGGCTCAATGTATAAGTACTGAAGCCTGATCATGCTGCAATGCCTTCATTAACTCAGGTCAAATTCAGCCAACATCACCACAGATCACTTGTTGAGTTAACCATTTCATTGCATTCACTTTGCAGCTTTCAAAATACAAATAGCTAGAGTCAGGAAAAACAGCACAAATAAAATATTTCTCTTCAGCACTTTATGAATGCTAAATGTAGTCATGTAGAATTGGATAATTCACCTTTTTAAAATAAACTACACAAGCATTAGTTACAAAATGCACTTGTAATTGCTAACTGTGACAGCATTGCCAATATTTAAGAGTCAGAGTTTAGATTTCCAAATTACTTATAAAAATGTCTATCAAGCAGGCGTTTGCTCACAAAGCCTGCTTTTAAATGTTTATATCAACACCATTTACTAATTAAGCTAAGACTCAAGAAATGTATATGTTGGTAGCTACTGTGTATTATTTAAAACAATAAAACATAAATTAAGTTTACACAGCTTTTTAAACTTATTTTTTAAAAAAGCAGTAAAAGCAACATTGGAAAAATATATGTTCGCTGAGATTGCATATGATAAAGTCTTTTGATATCTTTAAAAACAAAAGCCCTTCTTAAAGAAAGTCAAACATTTATTTTAATATAATTTAACAGAAGCCTAAAAAAGGAGGGGAGGGATGAATTAATAACCACTGCAAGAATATGGTACAAATCTAATAGCATCTGAAAAATAAATCTTGCTATAAATAAACTATTGCAACTGTCTGAAAAATAAAAAAAATGCCAAGTACTGTAAAATTGGATGCACAAATCAGACCTTCATTACATGTTGATATGCCCTTTGCTACAGGGGCAAAACTCCTTTGTCTGCAAAGTATAAGGGTTTTACCTAAAAAGCAGTCATTAAAATCAAAGCACAACTCCAGACATCAAATTTTACACAAATCATGTTAAAGTTTCCTCCTATTCATATTTATTAATTATATGCCAGAACAAAATCAGCCTACAGATTTACTTTTAATGACCACATATGGAAACTATGACAACCAACGCCACTACACAACTGCAATTGGCAACACTTCTTATTGATTAGCTCAAGGTGCAGTTTACTAGGCAAAATATGAATATGCCATTTATCAATAGTCATACCCTTATGTTACCATTCTTTCTCCAAGAAAATTTCAACAGTTTAAAAATGTAGCAGTTTAAAAATTACAATAAAAGACAGAACTTAGGAACTAGGTGTGTTCTGTGCGAAAGAATTCGCATTTCTCACATCTCAAGTGAAGTCACACGGATAAGAACACTGGCTTATGCTGCTTGGTCCTACTCAGTTTACATCGAGAACATTTAGGCCTCAATTACTGCAATGATAGAACATTACAACAAGCCATGTACCTCACAGAATTTAAACTTGGACACGCATACAGTGTCAAAACACCAAAAATGTGGGGATTAAACAACCCTCCAATCTTTTCATTTCAAACCATCAGACTAGGCTAATGACTGTAACAAAGCACTGACATACCAGTATTTGCTAGCAGTCTTAACAACTTTCTGCTGAATCAGCAAGTCTGTAAGCACTTCTGAAATGTGGCAATGAACCAAAGCAAGGATTACTAGAGGACAATTGTGAGCCTTATGCACAGCGACTTGTGATCCGAAATCAGGAAAAACAAGTCCCAAACTCACCAGTAACCCTAGATTCAATCAATACCAAATCACAGACCATTTCATTGTATCTGGGCTGTCCTGATATACTTTAAAGTTCAGAAAAAATAAGGCACTGAAACCCTCTTGAGAATATCAAGTTATCTGAGAAGGAAAGAGAGATCATAGCATTTCAGCTTGAAATGGAGGTTAATTTTAAAATACATAAAAATTATACAGATTTTCTGTCTCCAGGAACAGTATAATCCAAAATGGATCAAATCAGCAGCAGTAAAGATCACAATCAAAACATTACCATCCCATCTAGGTGCAACTGAAGGACAAGATAGATACGATTACATCTTTAAAAAGTTTGATCTGCCCTAACGACAGAAGGATGGACGGACGAAAACCTCATTGGCCTTAGTACTTCAGAACAGGGTATTTATATATACACACATCTCACAGACACAGCGGTGAGTTTATGATAATCTTAGTGTAGTAATAAAAGCACTGTAGGACAGGCGGAAAGCCAAAATTTAAATTCTGAACTTATGATCTGAAAGTCGGAACTTAGATTAATTAAAGGTCAGTAGCGTCCTAATAATTATAGACAATGAACTATTTTTGTTAGATAAAGATTTGATCTCAAGTGGACTCTTTGTAAATGTGAGTAGAGGTTACTTACAAACGAATTTTATTAGAAGTGCTACCTGATGAATACAGTATCCACGGCTGATCTTCAGTCAAGGGCCAGAGAGATGAGCGAATAAAACTGAAAGGGAACACTGGGACATTCTGGGATAGAATTAGGCATTTTTTAAAAAATCATTTAAACTATGCATGAATAATAGAATAGAATAAAATGTGTTGACAGTATGAGACTTAAAAATATTATTCGGACTATCACAGATTGGGGGGGGGGGGGAAGAGACAAACATATTCTCAAAACAAGGCAACAATTTCACTGCATTTTTTTAAAAGGTTAGGCCCGCCCTTTACTAGCTTTATCAGTGAAATTCTTGTCACTTTTTTTTAAACTGCAATCAATCACAAAACGTAAAGAACATCAAAAGATATCGGATTTATCGAGGGCAGCGGACGGAGCTTGGAAAAACAACTTTGATTGACATCTCGGCCAGCCGATAGCAGGGGGCCAAAGATTCAATGTCTGTAAGTCATAGCTTCGATTCGACAAAACAATTTATCTTTGTAAAATTAACGCACATTAATAACTACACAATATAAAAACTCTGCAATAAAAAGCTATACACACACAGCACAGTAACGTTAGTTGATACATAACTCGCAATGTTGCACATTGAAATCAGACTGCGTGCAGCAAAATGCATAATTTCTGTAGTGTTTTAAAAACAGAAGGTCATAAATATACCAACAACACAGTGACATTTAGTCGAGGTGCCAACACTTTAACACACACATTCATAACATGTTACCGGGTCAGCTCTCCCCACTCTCCGAACCATACAAACCAGACGCGTTTTTATTTATTTTTTTGCATTTCAAAAGGTATCGGCTGAACTAAGGTTACCTTTCGGAGGACTTTCTGACAGTTGATGCAAATCATGTAGTCGGTGGAGAGCTTTTCCGAATTCATGGTGATCCTGTTCTCTTTGCAAGTGGTAGATATGAACATTGTTACCCAGGTTTTGGGTCACTCTTCTCAACAGTCTGTCTAACTACCACGTGTGCGCATGAGTCAATGCAAAGGGAAGCGAGCATTTAATCTCCGACCTGTAATGAGCATAAAGACAGGGTTTCTAAACTTCTCGACCTTTCTTCATCAATCCCTCAACTCCGACTAAATAACTGCACCAAACAAACTATGACCAACACCACCAGCAGCTCTTTCCACTGGGTTTAATGTAATAATTTCACCGCGGTAACCAATTGCCCGCCCCCTGACCGCTCATTGCACAGAAATGTAAATCAACGGCCCAACCCGTAACCAATCAAGCAATAGAAGTGCAACCATCTCTAACTAATCGCCTTGTAGAGATTAACTCAATACCCTCCCCCGGACCAATCCTCTTCCGACGCTTCGCCCTCACTGACATACAAACCAGTCACTGAGCTTCCCTCACCGCCCAACCATCCCCACACATTCACTGTTTTGGCCCAATCACTTCTAAGTATGTAATGAAATATTGTAACAATTCAAACATGTAAAATTAGCCCCAAAAATGAAAGAAAAACACGGTGGGAAAAAGTTGTTTCTGTTAATCATTTGGTCATGGATTGTTTGATGTGTCTCTAATGTGTGGAGTTCTCTCTGTGCGCTGCTTGACTGAATTTATGCACGTCTGAAATATCAAATTGATGTGTTTTATTTTGTTACAAACTCGGACTGCATTTTCTGAAACTAAGAACCTTTATTTAAAAAGACGTTCTGTCTTGGCTTTCGTGAAGCCCTTTATTTCAGCACGGTCTGCACTGGTCTTAAATTGATTCATTTTCCCAACAGACTTGGTCAATAATAATCACTAAATGACAAATACGTTAAATTTGCAACCGACGTCCTGCTTTGCCCGTTTCTTTCACCCAAATGAAGCCCGCGCTCCGACACATAATAAAACGTTGCAGGGCGACCCGCCGAGCGGTCCCCGGCCCGACCCCCCGGCTCCCCGGCCTGGCCCGGCCCCGGGCGAGTGCCCCGGTCCGATTCTCGATCTATCGAGGGGTGTCGAGAGGCGCCGGCTGTCAATCAAAATTGTTTAAAAAGGAGCAGAGAGTGACACCTTGTTTCACCACAAATCAAGCAGTCTCTGTTCAGCCGAAATCAACTTTGTTATAAAACAAGTTTACCGTGATATAAAACAAAGCTAATCTGTATGCATTTCCTTGTGTAATCAACCCTAAATGTGCAATCAACCCTTTTGCCTGCTCTGTAACTGGCAAACTATAATATGCCATTGCACTATCAAAGGTCATATGTGTGCGTGGAAATCGGTAACAGCCACTTAGGTATAATTTGTTATCTTTTACAGTTCGTTAATAGGCCTTAATCGTTTGATTTATATGAAATCACCAAGTCAAAACATTACATTTTAGTGCTGGTGCTTTCTCTTAAACGCAATTATTAAATTAACTGAGTTATGATATATGTACACAGCGGGTGCCAAACATTTTACATCAAGATTTCACTGAACAGTTCAGTTAGACAAATTCCTGCAAAACAAACAAGTTTTGCCCCGCAGTTTTCCACCCAGCAACAGAGTGATGTCAGCACTCAGGTCCGAATATCCAATCGGAGTCGCAGCCTCTGTGGGTGAGTGGGTTAGATCTCTGATCTCTGTATCCGAGCTGAGTGCGATCAGCTGTCAGCGAACAGGCTCTGCATTTCCTTCCAGCTCAAAACCGAGACAGGCTGGCTCCGCCATATCGATGGATATGAGAGCACACAGTAAATACAGGCTAAAACGGAGATTTTATTACACAATTGTCCTAATGCCTTTTGCAAGTTGAGAGAATATTGATTTTAGAATACAACTGTCACTGTTGATGTGTGTTTTTGTTTTCTTTTGCTTACACAAAATGCACAAAAAACGAATTCTCATAGTTCGCATATTTGTGAAAGCAAGTGTGTGACTGTCATGTAACTTTAGTCAGCAGTATTGCGGTTTAAAAAAACAGTTAAATGACATAAAGTCAAGATGCCAAGCGTTTCGATTGACCACCAAACAAAAATGATGGATATGAGGACAATTTTCAATTACAAAATAAAATATTTCAATCAAGCTTGAAGGCTAGCAACTCTTAATAGCCCATATTTAAAATAAGTTTCTACAAAAAAAAACTGTGATATATGATCAAAGAAGATAGTTCCAAAAATCAAATTTTGTAGTACTATATTTGGGATGTCAAACCTGGGAGAAAGTTTTGCATTGGCAGCTTCCTGCGATTGACTGTCCCAGAGGTGATTGTAAGAGAACATTCTTGTTCAGAATTATTGCACTAAATCCAAAAAAACAAGTTATGGCAATACTAAGATGGAAAAAAGCAGTGTTGTCCACAAAATTTGACCACACTTGGAATGGCATTTAGCATTTTGACAATGAAAGTGTTTTTCAGCTTTCAACATCTGAACATATCTATGAGCAACACTTGTGCCAGAAAATGTTGATTAATGTGTTTACCAGTGTGGCACACAGTGCAGCATAAGTACTGCAAACAGACAGTATTCTGGTGTATTAAAAGGTACACCAAACTCATTTTTTAATGTAGGATTATGGTACAATGATGCAGATCTCCATCTGCAGGTAAAAAGACAATTGCTCTTATCAATCTCCTAAACAAATTTTACTTTTTCAAATTTTGGAACTAAAATATAATTATAAATGGCTGGTATTTAACCAAAAGGTTTTAAGAGCTGAAATAGTGAGAAGCTTCTTGCTCTTTTAAAATTCAGAACTTAACATCCCCTCTATACTGATTTCAACAGTATCAAATTCCCATTTTTTGTGCTTTTATACCTCCATACTCGACATGTGAGATAAGAAAATATTAAGCAATGAACATCAAAATTGCTACAACAAAAAGAAATTTGAAGCATGAAGTAGACAGAAATGTATTTTACAGCAACAATGTCAACTTGTATTTATCAAGCACACTTCACAAATACAGGCAAGGTAAATGGATCCTGGGCTGGAGGGCACAGATTACGAGTGTTGACTGGAAGCTTGATCAAAGAAATAGGTTTTGAGAAGGTTTTAAAGGTGGAGAGGCAGAGAGGTTTAGGCAGAGAATTCTAATCAGTACGGCTGAGGCAACTGTGTTTATGTCTACCACCAATGGCAGACATAAACACAAATTACTTTGGACTTAAAGAGGGTGTAGGAACAGAGAGACCTGGAGGTGTATGTACACAAATCTTTGAAGGAGGCACGACAAGTTGAGAAGGCTGTTAAAAAAGCAAATGGGATCCCGGGCTTTATCAATAGAAGCCATGATGTGGAGATGCCGGTGATGGACTGCGGTGGACAAATGTAAGGAGTCTTACAACACCAGGTTATAGTCCAACAGCTATAACCTGGTGTTGTAAGACTCCTTACATTTATCAATAGAGGCATGGAGTATAAAAGCAAGGAGGTTATGCTAAACCTTTATAAAACACTGGTTGGGCCTCAGCTGGAGTAATGTGTTCAATTCAGGGGGCCACACTTTAGGAAGGATGTCAAGATCTTAGAGAGGATGCAGTGGAGATTTACTAGAATGGTACCAGGGATGAGGGATTTCAGTTATGTGGAGAGACTGGAGAAACTGGAGCTGTTCTCCATAGAGCAGATTAAGGTTAAGAGGAGATTTGATAGAAGTGTTCAAAATCATGAACAGTTTTGAGTGGCCTTGGAGGGAGTGCAGCGTAGATTTACTAGAATGATACCTGGACTCCAAGGGTTAAATTAGAAGGAGAGATTACATGGGTTGTATTCCCTGGAACTTAGACGATTAAGTGGTGATTTGATCAAAGTTTACAAGCTTATTAAGGGGAACTGATAGAGTAGATAGAGAGAAACTATTTCCACTGGTTTGCGAGTCTAAGACTAGGGGACATAGCCTAAAAATTAGAGCTAGGACTTTCAAGAGTGAAGTTAGGAAACGTTTCTACACGCAAAGAGTGGTAGAAGTTTAGAGCTCTCTTTCGCAAATGGCAGTTGATGCTAGCTCAATTGTTAATTTTAACTCAGAGATTGATAGATTTTTGTTAACCAAAAATATTAAGGGATACGGGGCTAAGGAGTTAGGTCACAGATCAGTCATGATCTCATTGAATGGCGGAACAGGCTCAAGGGGCTAAATGGCCTACTCCTGTTCCTATGTTCCTATGTCCATATTATAGAGTAAATAAGGAGAAACTGTCTCCAGTGGCTGAAGGATCGGTAACCAGAGGACACAGATTTAAGTTGATCGTCAAAAGAACCAGAGGCGACATGAGGAAACGTGTTTTTATGCAGCGAGTTGTTATGATCTGAAATGCACTGCCTGAAAGGGTGGTAGAAGCAAATTTAATAACAACTTTCAAAAGGGAATTAGATAAATGCTTGAATGGAAAAAATTTACAGAGCTATGGGGAAAGAGCAGGGGAGTGGGACTAACTGGATAGCTCTTTCAAAGAGGCGGTACAGGCATGATGGGCCGAATGGCCTCCTTCTGTGCTGTATCATACTATGAAACTACTATTAATGTCAATGTTTCCAAAAGACACAACTTATGATGCTGTTTTAGTGGCATTTTTTAAATGAGTTACCTGTATTTTCAAGGTGGTAGCTTTTGTTTTGGTTCGAGCACTAAATAGTGCCAACCAATTAAGCATAACATAAAATAATACTAATGTTGCACATGTCACTATTAAAGACCATTTGTGGTGCAGTAGTACTGAAATAGAGGTCAGCGATTAGAGATCAGCAAAGACTGAGAGACCAGTGCAATGCAAAGGGCTAACAGAATGTGAAATTTAGCCTCAGTGAGAGTTCAGTCCTAAGATAGGTTGGCCTAAAGCTTTATTTGAGAGGTTAAATCGCTATGTTTGATTTTATTAAACTTTTAAGAGAAAACTAGTTTAGTATGGGGGAGACAGCTGAAGCCTGCGATGTTTGTGCCCTGCATGATGTGGGAGGTCCTGGGTGCTTTGTGAGTCCAGGATGACCACAAGTGTGGAAAGTGTCTCCGGCTGCTTGTGCTCAAGCTCAAAGTTTCTGAGTTTGAGGAGTGGCTTGGTATATTCTGTCACGTTTAGGCAGCGGAGATGTTTCTCATATGCATTTTCCAGGAGGTGATTGTTCTGCAGGCAGAGCACGTTCGTGAGGAGGTAAAGTGGATGACAATCCATCAGGATAGGAAAATGAAACAAGAGGCAGTCCAGAGATCTCCTGAGAGTGCTGAATTGACAAAAAAGTGCTGAATTGACAAAAAAGTGCTGAATAACTATGGCAAGAACAAAAACATTGAAGGAAACAACCACAAGCAATGTCATGGAACCTTGAAGACAAAAGGGGGAGGGAAGTGAACTGCAGGAATGCAGTAGTAATAGAGGATTCCACAGTCTAGAGAATAGATCGACATTTCTGTAGCTGCAGATGAGAATCCTGAATGGCATTTTGTCTTGTAGGTGCCAGAGGGATATATATATTTAATACATAAGGGATAGATATATTTAATAATTTCATTTTATACAAGAAGTTTACACACCCTCAGGATATGATTTCATACAGAGTCCATGCGATAGTAAATGCAGTGAAGGTCATAGATAACTATACAGTTCTATACATTAAGGTGAGGAGTGTTTGGTGACAAGGTCATGAACATAGCTGGTCAGGGATTACTGGGGCCTTACAGGGGGGAGGATAAGGTGCTGCATAGATTACAGCAACAAGAGGTCTTTATCAGCATTGTGCATTATTGGGACTGTCTCCTTAGCAGATAGACCTGGGGCTGGTCTGGTTGGGGGGTCTTGGGGTGGGTGGGAGGCTGACCCACAGGAAAAGGACCCATATCTCCTAGCAATTCTCGAGCTGTATGCACCGATTGTATATTACTTGATCTGATTGGCACATGTATCACTACAAGTGCTTAGACCACATATTTGTTGCATGGAGTGTTGGAAGTGCACAACAACAGATGGATGCAGCTTCTTGTTGCCAGGGGCAAGATTTGCGTGAGCTTGCGAGTGGTTGAGGTTACTTTCCCTGTCAGCAGTAGACTGAGAATGCATCAGCTTGGGTCCTGGTTAATCATGTCATTGCTTTAGTGGCCTCAAGTATATCTGTTCAAAGGTGCCGGAGCAGGGGACAGGAACTGAATGTATGCAGGGGTGTGTCCTTGTGGTTATAGTTCTACTAGCACTCTCCTGCAAGGTTAGGTGGAAGTTTTTAAATTTGGTGGGGTGAAGTATGTATGATGGAGGATTCTGAGTCAACCCTTACTAAAAATGCTACAAGTAGAAGTCATAAGGGTCAATCTCAGTGCCTCCTTCAAGTCTTTCCCTGAGAATCGCTGTGCTAAGTCACAGAGACCACATACTGTGCTGTCTGGAGCAGAGGCTCTGGGACCTTTTGGATGCAAAGATATGGGGGTGAATGTTTTGTGGACTCTGTCCAGAGTTACATCAAGTTAGTTGTTGAGAATCATAAGGGTTCCTGGATAAAGGGGATAGACCTTTATTTATGTGCCTACAGGGATGCCAACAATGTGATTGTTGTTGTGACGACCCCTTTTATCCAGGTTGTCTATTTTTGCAGTCATTTCCTGGCTTCTGTTGTGTTTGTCAACCACCTGGTATCTGATAACCATGAGGCTGCTGTCCCCCCAGGCTACCTTCCAGCATGTCAAAGTGGTGTTCTGTTCAGGTGTTTGTGGCTTAAAGTGTGCAGATTTCTGAGTGTATGTGTTAAAGGTATTTGTGAACATGCTATCCTGTTCTCTGATGTTGGCAAGAAGTCTGCATAGTTGGCAGGTATCACCTGGGGTCTGTCCCAGGTGCTGTGAGTATTGAGTTGTTCCTTGCATGGTTGGCAGTGAGAGTTTTAGATGACATGGGCTGTTGGGTAGATTTAGTGTGAAGTTGAGCAGAAATTGGACATTGTCTTGCTGCGTGCACTGTTACACTTAGTGTGATCATGTCTTGGAGGAGGTTTCAATTATTACATGGCAGTCCTCTGTTGTGGGATCTTGAGTAGAGAGGGAGGGACTTGTCATGGTTGCTGCACATGGAAGGAAGGGAACTGCCTGAGCCTGGACGGCTTCAATGGAGTCAGAGCTTTTGCCTGAGTTGCGCAGATCAGCAAGGGGACAGAGACAAAGACAGAAAGACAGACAGACAGAGAAAGAGGGGGAAGGATTTTCAGCTTCCAGAGGTAATTATGGGGGCTCTGGAGCAGAAGTATGCATTTTTGCGGGGGGTGGGGGTGGAATTCCTTTGATGGTCACTGTAGGCTGGTTGGGGTTGCTTCCCACTGCTGCGTGGGGCCCAATTTTGAATCAATCATGCTTTTGAAATTTCTGCCGGTAGATCAGCCGAGACATTGGTGACTGCTCCTGCTAGCTTGGTACTTTTGAGTTTATTATTTAATCACTGAGGGATACTAAGCAGAAGTCTGGGCCAGGAATTTCTTTGGGCCTAGGCTTCAATCCAGGCCTGGGTCTTCATCCAGGCTTAATAACAGTAACTATAACTTGCATTCATATAGTACCTTTAATGTACAAAAACATTCTTAGATGCTTAGCAGAGGTGTAATCAGACAAAAATGTGCACTGAGACAAAGGAGAGGTGGCCAAAAGCTTGGGCAGAGGTATGTATTAAAGAGCGTATTAAAGGAGGAGAGGGAGGTGGAGTGGCAGAGGGGTTTAGGGTGCGATTTCCAGATCGTGGGGCCTATATGACTGAAGGCCTGACCACCAATAGTGGGACAAAGGAAGGGGGAATGCACAAAAGGCCAGAGTCGAAGGAACACAGGAGGTGGTTATTGTTGTAGGACTTGGATGAGGTTACAGAGACAGGGAGGGAAAAGGCCACAAAGGAATTTAAATACAAAGATGAGAATTTTAAATTTGAGGCACTGGGGGTGTGAGAGCCAATGTAGGTCAGCAAGGACAGGGGTGATGGGTGAGTGGGACTTGGTGCAGGATAAAATATAGGCAGCAAAGTTTTGGATGAACTGACGTTTACGAATGGTGGAGGATGGGAGGCTGGGCAGGGGAGCATTGGAATGGTCGAGTTTGGAGGTTTCAGCAGCAGATGGGCTGAGGCAGAGGTGAAGGTGGACGATGTTGCAGAGGTTGAAGTAAGTGGTCTTTGTGATGGAGAATATATAGGGTCTGAAGCTCAGCTCAGGATCAAATGGGATGTTGAGGTTGCAAACAGTTTGGATCAGCCTGAGACAATGGCTGGGGTGTGGGATGGAATCAGTGGCAAGAATACATAGTTTGTGGCAGGAGCTGAAGACGATGGTTTCAATCTTTCCAATGTTTAGCTGGAAGAAATTGCGGCTCATCCAAGATTGGATATCAGACAAGCAGTCTGACAACACAGGGAGTGAATGATGGGAGGGAGACCCTAACTCCTAGGTATCAATCACTTTTTTGGTGGGCATGCTTTTACAATGAACCTACTAGTATTTTGCTGGGGCTTTTTTCTCATTGGTGTCAATTTTTTGAGCCAAAAGGTTGACGGCTGAAGAGAGTCCTTTTCAAACTGCAGGCCTCTTTTTGACCAACTTCGATTATTTATGTCATAGTGGGAGAACTTGTAGGAACTTTCTGGATAGATGAACTAAAATGGACTAAATTCCAGGGTAAGGGATATAATGGAGTGGTGCAAAAGATTTTGGAAAGGGAAGGAAACAGCCAAAAGTTTTGGGTTTTGTTGGAACCAGTGACATAGGAAGCAATAGATTTGACATTCTGCAAATTAAATTTTAGGAATTAGGAGATAGATTAAAAGCAGGACTTCAAGAGCGAGAGTCTCAAATTACTCCCATTGCTATGCACTACTCGGTATACGAACAGTAAGATAACAAAGGTAAATAAGTGGCTGGCAGCTGGTGTAGAGGGAAGACATCAGATTCCTTGGACGTTTTTTGGGACAGAAATGGCCTGCACAGGAAGGTCAGGCTTCACCTGATTAGGGTCCTCACTGGGAGAGTAACTGGTGCTGTGGGGATGGGTTTTACCAATGTGACAGGGCGGAAGGAAAAGACAGGATGATGAAGTAGAAAGAAACGCAAAAGAGGCAAGAGGTATAGGAAATATAAAACAGAATAACAGGAAAGTAATAAAAAAACAGATCAGTAGGAGAAGGGATAGTAAAGAAGAAGATTGCCAAGCAGAGGCAGCTTTGAGGTATATGTGGCAGCCTCTCGCCTCTGAGTCAGAAGATTGTGGGTTCAAGTCCCACTCCAGAGATTTGAGCACAAAATCTAGACAGACATTTCAGTGCAGTACTGACGGAGTGCTGCACTGTCGGAGGTGCCGTCTTTCAGATGAGACGTTAAACCGAGGCCCCATCTGCCCTCTCAGGTGGAGGTAAAAGATCCCATGGCACTATTTCGAAGAAGAGCAGGGGAATTTGGGACAATATTTATTCCTCAACTAACATCACTAAAACAGATTATTCAGTCATTACCTCATTGCATTCGTGCAAACTTGCTGTGTGCTAATTGGCTGCCTTGCTTCCTACTTTACAACGATGACTACACTTCGAAAGTACTTAATTGGCTGTGAAGTGCTTTGGGATGCCCTGAGATTCCCTGGAGGGAAGTATACAGTGATGTTCCCCGGGGGTCGGTATTAGGACCACTGCTCTTTTTGATATATATTAATGACCTGGACTTGGGTATACAGGGTATAATTTCAAAGTTTGCAGATGACACGAAACTCGGAAAAGTGGTTAACAATGTGGAGGATAGTAACAGCCATCAGGAGGACATAGACAGAATAGTGAAATGGGCAGACACATGGCAGATGAAATTTAACGCAGAGAAGTGTGAAGTGATACATTTTGGTAGGAAGAATGAGGAGAGGCAATATAAACTAAATGGTACAATTTTAAAGGGGGTGCAGGAACAGAGAGACCTGGGGGTGTATGTACACAAATCTATGAAGGTGTCGGGACAAGTTGAGAAGGCTGTTAAAAAAACATATGGGAACCTGGGCTTTATTAATAGAGGTGTAGAGTACAAAAGCAGGGAAGTTATGCTAAACTTTTATAAATCACTGGTTAGGCCTCAGCTGGAGTATTGTGTTCAATTTTGGGCACCACACTTTAGGAAGGATGTTAAGACCTTTGAGGGGTTGCAGAAGAGACTTACTAGAATGGTACCAGGAATGAGGGACTGCAGTCAAGTGGAGACACTGGAGAAGCTGGGGCTGTTCTTCTTAGAGCAGAGAAGGTTAAGAGGAGATTTGATAGAGGTGTTCAAAATCATGAATGGTTTTGATAGAGTAAATAAGGAGAAACTGTTTCCAGTGGCAAAAGGGTCAGTAACCAAAGGACACAAATTTAAGGTGATTGGCAAAAGGACCAGAAGCGACATGAGGAAACATTTTTTTACGCAGCAAGTTGTTATGATCTGGAATGCACTGCCTGAAAGAATAGTGGAAGCAGATTCAATAATAACTTTCAAAAGGGAATTGGATAATTACTTGAAGGGAAAAAAATTACAAGGACTATGGGGAAAGAGCAGGGGAGTGGGACTAATTGGATAGCTCTAGGGAAATTACTAGAGTTTATAATTGAGGATAGAGTGACTGAACACCTTGAAAATTTTCAGCTGATCAGAGAGAGCCAGCAATGGATTTGTAAAGGGTAGATCATGCCTGATGAACCCGATTGAATTTTTTGAAAAGGTGACTAAAGTAGTGAACAGGGGAAGGTATATGGATGTTGTTTATATGGACTCCCAGAAGGTATTCGATTAAGTCCCTCATAAGAGATTGTTAACTAAAGTTGAAGCTCATGGAATTGAGGGCAAATTATTGACCTGGTTAGGAAATTGGCTGAGCGGCAGGAGACAGAGAGTAGGGATAATGGGCAGGTACTCAAATTGGCAGGATGTGACCAGTGGTGTCCCACAGGGATCTGTGTTGGGGCCTTAACTATTCACTGTATTAATTAACGACTTAGATGACGGGATAGAGAGCCACATATCCAAGTTTGCCGATGACACAAAGATAGGCAGCATTGTAAGCAGTGTAGATGGAAGCATAAAATTACAGGGAGATATTAATAGATTAAGTGAATGGGCAAAACTGTGGCAAATGGATTTCAATGTAGGCAAGTGTGAGGTCATCCACTTTGGATCTAAAAAGAATAGATCAGAGTACTTTCTAAATGGTGAAAAGCTTGAAACAGTGGAGGTCCAATGAGATTTAGGGGGGGTCCATGTAAATAGATCATTAAAATGTCATGGACAGGAACAGGAAATAATCAAAAAGGCTAATGGAATACTGGCCTTCATATCTAGAGGACTAGAATACAAGGGGGTAGAAGTTATGCTACAGCTATACAAAACCCTGGTTAGACCATTCCTGGAGTACTATGTTCAGTTCTGGGCACTGCACCTTAGGAAGGGTATATTGGCTTTAGAGGCAATGCAGTGTAGATTTATTAGCATGATACCTGGACTCTAAGAGTTAAATTACAAGGAGAGATTACACAAACTAGGGTTGTATTCCCTGGAATTTAGAAGATTAAGGGGTGATTTGATGGAAGTTTTCAAGATATTAAGGGGAACTGATAAGGTAGATAGAGAGAAACTTTTTCCACAGATTGGGAAGCCTAGGACTACAGGACAAAGCCTAAAAATTAGAGCCAGGACTTTCAGGAATGAAGTTAGGAAAAATTTCTACACCCAAAGGGTAGTAGAAGTTTGGAACTCTCTTCTGCAAATGGCAATTGATGCTAGCTCAATTGTTAATTTTAACTCTGAGATTGATAGACTTTTGTTAACCAAAGGTATTAAGGGATATGGGGCTAAGGTGGGTATATGGAGTTAGGTCACAGATCAGGCATGATCTGATTGAATGGTGGAACAGGCTCGAGGGGCTAAATGGCCTACTCTTGACCTATGTTCCTATGGCCTCCTTCTGTGCTGTATTCCACTATGATGCTATGATACTATGAAAGGTGCTATATAAATGCAAGTCTTTTAAGTCTTTCTTAATGTACATAAATGCACCACGTATTGTGAATAAAATTAGTAAGCTAGAGGCATAAAATGCTGTGGGAGGTATGCTATAACAGCATTAACAGCGACAAGGCTTAGACATAAGATCATAAGCACATAAGAAATAGGAGCAGGAGTAGGCCATACAATCCCTTGAGCCTGCTCCGCCATTCAATCAGATCATGGCTGATCTTTGACCTCAACTCCACTTTCCCACCCGATCCCCATATCCCTTGATTCCCCTAGAGTCCAAAAATCTATCTACCTCAGCCTTGAATATTTTTAATGACTTCACAGCCCTCTGGGCTAGAGAATCCCAAAGATTCACAACCCTCTGCATGAAGAAATTCCTCCTCATCTCAATCTTGAATGACCGACCCCTTATCCTGCGACTATGCCCCCTAGTTCTAGACTCTCTAGCCAGGGGAAACAATTTCTCAGTATCTACCCTGCCAAGCCCCCTCATAATCTTATATGTTTCAATGAGATCACCTCTCATTCTTCTAAACTCCAGAGAGTAAAGGCCCATTCTACTCAACCTCTCCTCATAGGACAACCCTCTTATGCCAGAAATTAATTTAGTGAACCTTTGTTGCACTGCCTCCAAGGCAAGTATATCCTTCCTTAGATAAGGAGACCAAAACTGTACGCAGTACTCCAGGTGAGATCTCACTAAAGCCTTGTACAACTGTAGTAAGACGTCCTTACTCTTGTACTCCAATCCCCTTGCAATAAAGGCCAACATGCCATTTGCCTTCTGTACCTGCATACTAATTTTTTGTGTTTCTTGTACAAGGACACCCAAGTCTCTCTGAACACTAACATTTAATAGTTTCTCATCATTTAAAAATATTCTGTTTTTCTATTCTTCCTACCAAAGTGAATAACCTCACGTTTCCCCACATTATACTCCATCTGCCACCTTCTTGCCCACTTACTTAACCTGTCTAAATCCCTTTGCAGACTCTTCGTGTCCTCCTCACAGCTTGCTTTCCCACCTAGCTTTGTAGCGTCAGCAAACTTGGATACATTACACTTGGTCCCTTCATCTAAGTCATTGATATATATTGTAAATAGCTGAGGCCCAAACATTGATTCTTGCGGTAGCCTACTAGTTACATTCTGCCAACCTGAGAATGACCTGTTTATCACTACTCTCTGTTTTCTGTCCTTTAACCAATCCTCTCTGCATGCTAATATATTACACCTAACCCCATGAGCCCTTACCTTGTGTAACTGCCTTTTATGTGGCACCTTATTGAATGCCTTTTGAAAATCCAAATATACTACATCCATTATTCCCCTTTATCGACCCTGCTAGTTACATCCTCAAAAAACTCTAATAAATTTGTCAAACATGATTTCCCTTTCATAAAACCATGTTGACTCTGTCTAATCATATTATGATTTTCTAAGTGCCCTGTTACCACTTCCTTAATAATGGATTCCAGCATTTTCTCAATGACTGATGTCAGGCTAACTGGCCTGTAGTTCCCTGTTTTCTCTCTCCCTCCCTTCTTGAATAGCGGGGTTACATTTGCTACCTTCCAGTCCACTGGGACCGTTCCAGAATCTAGAGAATTTTGGAAGGTCATAACCAATGCATCCACTATCTCTGCAGCCACCTCTTTTAGGCCTCTAGACTAGACAGGGCTGGGAGCTAAACATTTCTCATTGTAAAATATTCAGGAGGGATAGTCTCGGAAAAAGGGGAGGAGGGTGGCAGCCTTAATCAAAGATTCCATACTGCACTAGAACATAGGGATAGTATAAGGCATGGTACAAAAGGAATAAGAAGGGAACTGTTACTGTATTGGGAATTTATTATAGACTGTCAAACAGTGAAAAGGAGATAGAGGAAGCGCTATGTAGGCAAATTAGAGAAAAATGCAGAAACAATAGGTCCATACTAATGGGTGACTTTAACTATCCAATGAAAGACTGGGGTAAAAATATAGGGAAGGGGTTTCTACAATGTGTCCAGGACTGCTTTCTACATCAATAGGGCCCTGAAAATCCACAGGGCCAAAGTGATCTAGAAAGCAGTCCTGGATTTGCACCAGAGAGTGTGACTTCTGCCCACTGGTGGCATGTGCTGCTGAACCTGCTGGAATTCGGGTCAGCTAATCATAATAATCATGGGTGGCCCAGGAGCAAACTCCCATATAAAATTGGAGAAATACAGTATGGAAGGAAAGCAAATTTGCAGGATTTAAAAGCCTGCAGCTATTTAAAATGGCACCTGCTTCCTGAAAAAACAGCAGGTTTTTAAAATTTGTTTTCAGGATATGGGCTCATCTGGCAAGGCTGCATTTATTGCCCATCCTAATCGCCCTGAGAAGGTGTTGATGGGCCTTCTCCTTGAAGCGCTGCAGTCCTTGTGGTGATAGTGTTCTCACAATGGTATTAAGTAGGGAGTTACAGAATGTTGACCCTGCTTCTGCCATACCTTTCCACAATGCATTGAACCAATGGCCTCCTGGCTTGATGGTGATGGAGAAGTGAGGGATGTGCTGGGCTATGAGGTTACAGATTGTGGTGGTATACAATTCTATTGCTGCTGATGGCTCATGATGCCTCATGGATGCTGATTTTTGGGCTACTAGATCTGTCCTTAGTCTGTCCCACTTAGTATGGTGGTAGTGCCACACCACACAATGGAGGATGCCCTCATGGTGGAGACAAGACGTTGTCTTCACAAGGATTGTGCAGTGGTTACTTCTGCCAATGCTATTCTGGATTAACGTGTCTACGACAGGTAGGCCGGTGAGAATGAGGTCAAGTATGTTACTGCCTCGTGTTGGTTCCCTCACCACCTGATGCAGGCCTAATTTTGCAACTATGTCCTTCAGGACCTGGCCAGCTTCATCAGTGGTGGTACTACCAAGCCACTTTTGATGGTGGACATTGAAGTTCTCCACCCGATTCATCAGTTGAAGGGGGTAATAAGTAATGGTTTCTCCTGCACAATGTACACCAGCAGTGATTTCTTACCAGGGGATTTCAAGACTTGAAGGATGGATTCAAAATCTGGCAATGGTAGAGGAACCCGAAGACAGTCTCATGAAAAACACAAACTGTGGCCCTGGAGTACCTAGGGTCGGGCTTGAGCTAGCCCTGCATTGCAGCATTCAGACTCTGGGGGCTTGCTTGCAGAATACACTCTCCTGGAGCTCACAGGATCTGGTGGGAACCATTCAATCATCCATCCCACTGATGAGTAGCCACGCAGATCCCGGGCCCAGTAACAGTGGCACAGCTGGGGTTGACTGACATAAGACAGCTGTTTCTCAGGATAGCAGCACATGTCAGGCATCCAGCCTAGTCCATCCAAGAGCACATAGAATGCAGGGCTAGGCTGTCTAAGCAGTCGCACAAGAGGTGCAGGCCATAATGGGTCCTTCCCAGGACTCAGCTGTCATGAGACAAGGGCTCCTCTGCCTTTTGTACCAAACCAGCAGTCAACCACCTTTTGTGACACTGTGCTCAGGTGGCATCTAGAAGAAGCACTAGGGTAGGACATAGGAAAGCACATCAAGAAATCCAGGGGGCAGATGGTGATAAGAAGTAGGGCATTATATTGAATGTGAATGCAGCAGTCATATAAAACAGATGTTGATGTTTTTAATGGCTCTGTTATTAGTTGAGTAAATGTGATATCACAAGATCTGGTTGGGAATAAGTGGCATTTTTTTTAGGGACACACAGAGGCAAATGTTTTTGGCATACAATGATTGGAGTTGATATGAAGGCTGGGAAGATGTAATGACTGATGTTTTTAAAAGGAAATGCTTTAATTTGAGGAGAATGTATTAATAATAATCTAACTATGAATTTCTCTTGCAGCTGATGCACAAATCCTGATCTTCATAAAGCTGAGTTCCAGGTTCCTCAGCCTCAACAGCAGCCGGGATTCCATTTCCATTCCTTTCCCATCTCAAATTTTTGAAGAGCACAGCAGGCAACTATGATGTAACCTATCAGCTCAGGAGCATGCTGCAGTGCCCTTCCATTTCTATCAAAGCAGCAAAATCTTCCCTTTAGAACCCCAATAGCCTTTTCAATAAACCCCCTAACTGATTAAATGGGCCTAATTGTAGCAATGTTCATCTGGTTAGGTTGGCTCTCGAAGTCGGGTGGTAGCAAGGGTAATGTTTTGTCACCAGAAGCCATCCCGACACTTCACTGTCCTCCCTGAATAGAACTGGGAGGCTGGACAGCCTCATAATTAAAGCATTGTGACAACTCCTTGAAAATTTTGCACTGACATGGTGAATTCATTGCAGCTGGTCACAAACAATCTGAACATTGAAGGAGTGGAATCCTTTTCTGTTTGGGAAATTCAATGGGTTCATTGTAGTGCACCATGCATATCGTCTATGGCCCCTCTGAACAGGTCATCCAGGACTTCCTTACTGATTCACATTGTGCAACGGTAAAGCTCCTTGCACAATCCCTCATAAGATCTCCAGGACCAATACACTCATAGAATCATATAACATAGAAGGAGGCCATTTGGCCCATCATGTCTGTGTCGACTCTTTGAAAGAGCTATCCAATTAGTCCCACTCCCCTGCTCTTTCTCCATAGCCCTGAAAATATTTCCTTTTCAAGTATATATTCAATTCC
The DNA here is from genome assembly GCF_035084215.1 of Heptranchias perlo. Taxonomy (NCBI): domain Eukaryota; kingdom Metazoa; phylum Chordata; class Chondrichthyes; order Hexanchiformes; family Hexanchidae; genus Heptranchias; species Heptranchias perlo. Next base: position 59,152,252 of record NC_090330.1, read on the forward strand.
CTTTTGAAAGTTATTATTGAATCTGCTTCCACCACCCGTTCAGGCAATGCATTCCAGATCATAACAACTCGCTGTGTAAAAAAAATTCTCCTCATCTCCTCACTGGTTCTTTTGCCAATTATCTTAAATCTGTGTCCTCTGGTTACTGACCCTCCTGCCAATGGAAACAGTTTCTCCTTATTTACTCTATCAAAACCCCTCATAATTTTGAACACCTCTATTAAACCCCCTCTTAACTTCTCTGCTCCAAGGAGAACAACTCCAGCTTCTCCAGTCTCTCCACATAACTCAAGTCCCTCATCCCTAGTATGATTCTAGTAAATCTCTTCTGCACCCTCTCTAAGGCCTTGACATCCTTCCTAAAGTATGGTGCCCAGAATTGGATACAATACTCCAGCTCGTTGTGGGGGTAATATCGAGTTGTCCTCATCCTTCTTTGATGCTGTTTAACTCTCCTTTTCTCCCTACAGGTTTCCTCTTTCTCCATCAAGATAGCATATGTAGAAGAATCCCTATCGAGAAACCCGTACTGTTCTCAAATGCTTTACTCCGAATGGGGGTCAAATATTTGCAGTTGATCAGAGAATCCCTTAGTCTGTCAATTTAAAGTCCACCTAAGTAACTTCCCAAAGCAAATATCCCAATATATGCAGGAAATCCTAAGATATGGGCAAAAGTTGTTCACGCTGCTGGTAGTTTTAAGTAGAGCACTTCCATCAGGCTCAGCTGATCTGACTGGCCACTACACCTTTTTTTATCTGGTCATAAGTTACTCTGAGCACAGTAAGGGTGGAGGCGATGGGAATTCTGATGTCTTTCCCCTTTGTTTTTGTGTCTTCATGCCTCCACCATATAGATTGGCAGAACATTAACCTCTGCTATGTTACTCAGGCCACCCTTTTGATTGCATAATCATCCAACATTCCTCAGATCTGTCAGTTTTTGCTCATTTTGATATAAAAATGTCACCTCCTTTGACATACCTTATGCTTAAAATTAAATGTAACTGCATATATTTAAATGGGTTTAAAATTTGTGACTTTTTGATCATATATTTCACTCCAGCAATTCCTTGATACCAACAGTCATTCATTCACCTGTCAGAAATTTGTTTCTTCTATATCTGACCTGTGTATTTTCAGTTGAAATATCTAAACATTTGGCTCTGCCTCCTGTGCCTCTTCTCTCTCCCATCTTTCAATGTTCCCAGACTTCTTTCAACTCAGACCCGCTTTCTGCAGCCTTTTCCTCCCCCACCCCATCAGCTCCCATGAAACTCATATTCTGCATGAGATCCACCACATGCTCCCATGACTGTCTCCTGACCCAGCTCTTGAGTACCCAACTTACACAGCCTCATACTCACCATGGTCAGCCTCTGCCTATTCACTGACCCCATCCCTTTCAAGAACACTGTTATTATAACCTTTTTAAAATGCCAAACTTTGACCCCCCTATTTTTTCTAACTAACAGACTACGTTGAACCTATCCTTTCTCTTCCAGCTTCTTGAAGAAGCTTACTTCTCTAACCACTCCCAGCTAGAGTTTTCTGATCTGGTTTCCATTTCATCGACAGCACCTAGAGCGCTCTGGTCAAAGTTGTCAATGGTATCCTGTGTGGCTGTGAAGGTGCCTCACTATCCCTCCTCAACTTCTTTACCATCTTTAACACTGTTTCGCATTCCATTCTTTCTGCTGCTTCTCCTCCACAGTCTGTCTTGCGAGCAGCACTCTCTCATGGTTCCATTCATACCTGTCCCAGCACAGCCACCAAATCCTACATGGTTTCTCCTCCCATACCCACACAGTCTCTTCCAAGTGTGCTCTCCTAAGCTTGATCCTTGATTTCCTTCTAATTATCATTTACACACCCGGCAACATAATCCACAAACATGGGTGAGCATCCATATGTACAGACAACATCCAACTCTACCTCTCCACCACCATCATTGACTTATATGCTGTTGATATACTTTCTAACTTTCTAATGTTGAGTCATGAATGAGGCAAATTTCCTTAGCTCAAAACCATCCTTTTCAACTCTTGGCTGCCCTCAGAGCTATGCCGCTCAATTCTGACCTGTTGCATGCCATAGAAGATTCATCAATAATTACAGCAGCGCAGGAACTACAGAGGATTTGATAATCTATGTCCTTATCTTTGTAACTTTGTTAAAATATTTATCCAGTGCTTTTTGACAGGTATTGTTATAACATTATTTGTATTTGTTACAAGTCTATTCAATGTGTCAACCACTTTATGGGATAAAATCTTCTAATCTCAAGTCTCATATCTTTACACAATAGAAAGTGGTCTTCATCAATCATATTTGAAGCCAGCAAAAGGATCCAAATTGCTGTGACTACCCAGGCAAGTTACTGAAAACCTCAATGTAGTGTCTAGGAGAACAATTTAAAACAAGTGCACCAAGGTAGGGGAAAGTCCAAGTTGCCCTTTACCACTCCATCTCAGTAAGATAAAACTCATCCTGAATAAAGAGAACAGCATAAGTGGCACACCACCGGTTGGTACAACATCACACGGAAAGGAATTAGTTAATTGCACATAATAAATAAATTAAAACACAGTCTTCAGAGATGTTAATGTAGGCTAAGAATGTAAGGTCAATGATCTGTCACCTAATAACACTGATCTAAGTTATGCCTGACATTAGGAAATTAAGTAGCATAGAATGCTTTTCTTTCAATAAATTCAGCTTAGAGTAATGAGATGAAAGTCTTCTATTTCTCTGATTGTAAAGGTCCTAAATGAAATTAGTTTAGTAAGCCTCAATATAGTTCTCATTAGGGCTGAATTCACAGCATAAAATTGGTCATATTTTAGTATCAATTGGCATCTTATTTAGAGAATCAACAAAAATGACTGGTGTGGAAATAGAAATTTAACAGTGTGCTTGATACAGGAGTTCTTGGCACTGGGTGACAAAATGTTTCATTTCCCATCACTAACTTTCTTCATTTTGATGTGTGCAAAATCACCCTAATTTTTTTTTAAAAGGCAGCATCTGGTAAGCACTATATATGTAAACTTCGAATGACATTAGACATTCCACAGAGTCCAAGTCATAAATAGACCAGTCTTTAAATCCTGAGTTCACCCTTCTCTGCCAATCAAGTCATTCTCCAGGTGCTACACATAAAGGAAGTTAGGGCTTGAAATTCTTTGAGCTCTGCTCCACCACTGGAAGTGCAGCGGGATACGACTCCTGGTTGCCATTCTCCCCTGATGTTGACTCTGTCCAATCCTGGGGACAGAGCCCTTAACATAAAGGGGGTAGGCACTCACACAATTTATGGCACTCCCTGGGCATCCACACTGGATGAGGAATTTTGGAACAACTGTGTGGTGGAGGTGGGGAGGGGGTGAGACATTGGGTCTGAAGACAACTGAAGTGTGGACTGCTTTATTGCACAGGAGAGGCGACAAAATTAAAAAGACTTTGGTGGAGAAGGTGGTTTTATTTCCATACAGCTTTAGAAGTTATTGAGAAAGTACCACTTTATTTGTCTCCAATAGCTTCATCATAAGTTTGTTCTCTAATAGTATACAAATTATATTTGTAAGTCCAATCTATTCAATTCTTTTCAATATTTAAGAAAAGAAAGAAAGAATTTACATTTATATAGTGGCTTTCACAACCTCAGAACAGCCCAAAGCACTTCACAGCCAATTAAACTTGAATCCTAATTCCTTTTACTTTTCTAACAAGAATCTAAATAGGTCGATTTTTCCTGCCTTCGCCTGGCGTTAACGGGGTGGTAACAGTCTCAAAATTGAGTCAATAGTCTTACCGCCCAGTTAGCAGCTGCGATGCAGTCATCTTCATTTTGAAAGGAACCAACTGCTGGATGTCCAAAGCACCCGCCTGTTTCAAGATAAAAGTCACTTTTAATATGGAAATCGGGATCCTTTAACATAAATAGGACCCCGATTGCCATTTTTGGTCGGAAGTGGTCAGAGTCTGCGCCATGCAGTTTCACGGGCGATGGAACCAAAAAGGCCGGCCAAAGGTAAGTGTCAAATTATATCTGTGGCCAAGGCAGAGCAGGACTGCTCAACTGTGGCCCTCAAAAATAATCTGGGCCGATGTCGCCCCGGGGCCCCCACTCTCTGAGTTCACGGCCCCTAATCCTGCAACTTACCTTGCTGGTGGCCGCCCCCGCCTGATCTTCAGGCCTCAATTCAGCAAGCTGCATCGGGGTTTCTGTTTGGTGCCCCGCAGCTTGTCTGCTAAATTCAAAATCACTGGGCTTCCTCGTCGCTGGAATGAGTGGCCAGAGTGATGATTTGCGTCACTCTGCCATTAGCCTTGCGAAAACGACAGTTCGCCTTCAACCTCGCCGTGTGTTTTGTGAAGTTGCTGCATTTGCGCATTAATTGCCCATTAAACTTGCAGTAGAAAGTTAGGGCTAGTACTTAACAGCGTAAGAGAGAGTATGAGAATAGACTGGCGGCAAACATAAAAGGGAATCCAAAAGTCTTCTATAGGCATCCAAACAGTAAACAGGTAGTAAGAGGAGGAGTGGGGCCAATCAGGGACCAAAAAGGAGATCTACTCATGGAGGCAGAGGGCGTGGCCAAGGTACTAAATAACTGCTTTTCATCTGTCTTTACTAAGGAAGAAGATGCTGCCGGAGTCTCAGTAAAGGAAGATATAGTTGAGATACTGGATGGGCTAAAAATTGATAAAGAGGAGGTAATAGAAAGGCTAGCTATACTTAAAGTAGATAAGTCACATGTCCGGATGGGATGCATCTTAGGTTCCTGAGGGAAGTAAGGGTGGAAATCGCAGAGGTACTGGCCATAATCTTCCAAACATCCTTAGATACGGGGATGGTGCCAGAGGACTGGAGAATTGCAGATGTTACACCCTTGTTCAAAAAAGGGTGTAAGGATAAACCCAGCAACTATAGGCCAGTCAGTTTAACCTCAGTGGTGGGGAAACTTTTAGAAATGATAATCCGGCTCAGAATTAACAGTCACTTGGACAAGTGTGGATTGATTAGGGAAAGCCAGCATGGATTTGTTAAAGGCAAATCATGTTTAACTAACTTGATCGAGTTTTTTGATGAGGTAACAGAGAGGGTGGATGAAGGCAATGTAGTTGATGTGGTGTATATGGACTTTCAAAAGGCGTTTGATAAAGTGCCGCATAACAGGCTTGTCATCAAGATTGAAGCCCATGGAATAAAGGGGGCTGTAGCAACATGGATACAAAATTGGCAAAGTAACAGAAAGCAGAGAGTAGTGGTGAACTGTTGTTTTTTGGACTGGAGGGTGGTATACAGTGGTGTTCCCCAAGGGTCGGTGCTGGGACCACTGCTTTTCTTGATATATATTAATGACTTGGACTTGGGTGTACAGGGCACAATTTCAAAATTTGCAGTTGACACAAAACTTGGAAGGGTAGTAAACAGTGAGGAGGATAGTGATAGACTTCAAGAGGATATGGACAGGCTGGTGAAATGGACGGGCATGTGGCAGATGAAATTTAACACAGAAAAATGCGAAGTGATACATTTCGGTAGGAAGAACGAGGAGAAGCAATATAAACTAGAGGGCACAATTCTAAAAGGGGTACAGGAACAGAGAGATCTGGGGGCATATGTGCACAAATCGTTGAAGGTGGCAGGGCAGATTGAGAAAATGGTTAAGAAAGCATGCAAAATCCTGGTCTTTATAAATTGAGGCATTGAGTACAAAAGCAAGGAAGTTAAGATGAACCTTTATAAAACACTGGTTCAACCACAACTGGAGTATTGTGTCCAGTTCTGGGCACCGCAATTTAGGAAAGATATGAAGGCCTTAGAGAGGGTGCAGAAAAGATTTGCTAGAATGATTCCAGGGATTAAGGACTTCAGTTATGTGCATAGACTGGAGAAGCTGGGGTTGTTCTCCTTGGAACAGGGAAGATTGAGAGGAGATTTGATAGAGGTATTTAAAATCATGATGGGTCTAGACAGAATAGATAGAGAGAAACTGTTCCCATTGACGGAAGGGTCAAGAACCAGAGGGCATAGATTTAAGGTGATTGGCAAAAGAACCAAAGGTGACATGAGGAAAAACTTTTTTGCACAGTGAATGGTTAGGATCTGCCAGAGGGGGTGGTGGAGGCAGATTCATCATGGCTTTCAAAAGGGAACTGGATAAGTACTTGAAAGGAAAAAAATTGCAGGGCTAGGGGGATAGGGCGGGGGATTGCTCTTGCATAGAGCTGGCACTGACTCGACGGGCCAAATGGCCTCCTTCCGTGCTGTAATCTTTCTATGATTCTATGATTCTAAGTTTCTTTTTAATGAGGAAATTTATGTTCCTGCAATGCCAATCAACCTCTCCAGCCCAGAAAGGGAGGAACTTAAACTGTGGCGTCTCATTCCTACAGGTAGTAAATTGTTGTTAGATATTTTTTAAATTTGGAATTTAAACTTTTAAAATTTTTTCTTGCTTTTCCTTTCTGTCTCTTTTTTCTTTTTCTTTTAATCCAATCTTTCTTTCCCTCTCTTTATTTCTCTTTCTGTACCTGATTTGACTCTAATTCACTCTCTTTCTCAGTCCTTCCTCTGTTTCTTTCCATATCCTTAAATCTCATTAGTTAAGGAGATACATTGCCTGTCCCGTTGTTCACCAAGATCCCAGATGCCCCGTTGCTCTCACTGTGCCATTACCAGCTCACAATTCCAGCAACTTACATGGCAAAAATTTTTCGAGCTGATGGGTGAGGGAAAAAATTTAACTGATGGTGGCACGTCACGAGATGCCCCACTCCAGCAAATTCTGGGCCATAATCTTTTGAATCTTATCTTGCCCTTCATATGATTGTTTTCTTATCACCCACATATTTAAACATCCTACTTTCAAATATCCAGTTTTAGGCCATTAATAAATATGAATAGCCAGGATCTTTGGTCCATCCTGGAGTCTTCTGCTGGTCATAGCTTTCCAATTTACACAATTACCATTGGTAACTACCTTCATTGGTTATGAAGCACTTTAGAATACCTAGAGGTTATGAAAGGATCTATATAAATACAAGTTCTGTTTTCTTATGGCAAACTGACTGGTATTGGCAAAATCTTAAAATAGCCAAATAGAAAGTGAGTACTATGGTTACTTTCACAGCAACAGGCAAGGCTGCAATCTTCCTGCAGCACATACTAAATCACTCTAATTGATTCTATTGAGCCCAAACTTTCATATATTTTGTGTTGTGAAAGGACCATCAAAAGTTGTGTTGCTTGGAATTGCTATTACCACATTCCTGCTGCTCACAGATATCTGATGCTCTGCCTAAGGTGCTCTCAGCTTAGCTTTACTGTGGTTCAAAGAGTTTTTAGACAATCGTCAATCTTACTGACACTAGTCTGGTTAATATCTCAATGCTAATAATCATCCCATATGTAGTATGGACTGCCAGCCATTCCTAATGTAAGTTAAACTAGTACTCAGAGCTGGCTGCAATCCAACCCCATGTTGGTTACATTAAGCTGCGTTTCAGACTTTATCTAGGTGATAAAATACTAAATTTAACAAACATATTTCATTTGTAAATATATACAAAATTTGTGTTCAATATTGTGTATGGTTTTCAAAACATTGTAAACTGAATGGATTAAAGTCCTCCAAAGCAAGATTTTAACCATAGCATTCAAGATATATATGTGCAAGTCAGACATGCTTGAGTGCAGGTTGTCCATATCACTGTAGAAGTAGAGTACAAGTCATATCTTAATTTCTGCATAAAAGTCCGTAGGTCTCTAATTGCAACATAATTCTTTCCTTGAAGGTGCTGGAAAGGAAGTTCTGTTACACTTTGTCCTGTTGCTCTGCATGTGGCTTTTGGATTCTGAAACTTTTCCCACATCTGTTTCCTCCAGGGGTGTGCCACATCCTCACATATTGGTAAACGCTCTGGTCAAGGTGGAGATGGTGTGGGCTGTGCTTGTGATTGTACCCATTCCCCTGTACTGATTCCTGTGCCAGTGGTAATTGCCATAGTTTTGCTGGTGTTAGTGTGAAGGCAGTTTTGCAGCAGAGTGTTATGATTCAAGCTCTCACCAGATACTTTTCTTGTGCCTAACACAAAACGCAGATCCCATAGGAAAGCACTTGCTCTCTGTGAGATGAAGCATGACCTGCTGTGACAAGTGGAACTTTACATTTGAAATTTTGTACTGCTTGTTTATTTTGTAATGTGTTCTGAGTGGTTGAAGCAGTTGAATCTCTTTCACTTGTATGTACCTGAGGGAGAACACAAAAAGAACAGCAGAGAAAGGGTTAACTTAAAGAAGGGCGCTCCTAAACGGACTACTCCATTTGAGTAAGGAGGGAAGTTTTGGACAACAAATCTTGAATTTAGATATAAAGAGCTTTTTTAGTAACAATAAGTATTGATGTAGAAATATTTGATGAAGGAAAAAATAGATACAAGTTAATTTAATATTTTGTTAAGTCTGGGGATTTTTAAATTATTACTTTAATCCCCTACCCTTTCCCTGCAGCCAGGTGGAACAGTCTGCTGAATCAATAATTATAGGTCGAGGCTCTTATTCAATTTCTGTCTCTGAAATGTTATAATTAGTATTCAGTTTGTTCAGAACATTGGGCTAGAATTCAGTGTGAGTGGCTGTGCTGTTCATTTTCCATGCCCTTGCCCGTAGACTCTCCATTAGCTTTTGCGCTGGAAGTTACTGTAAGTTCCAAACACCTCGGCACCCACTAAAGGGCATCTGGGACCTGTGTGAACAGGGCAAGCAATTGTGTATCTCCTTAACCAATCGATTGAAGAATCGTTAATGAGCATCGCCGAGTCTGTACCAGGAAGTGTAAGTTAGAACAGTGAATTCAATGTCAAATCAGGTACAGTAAGTGAAATAAAGAGAGGGAAAAGAAAGATTGGAATAAGAGAAAGAGAAAAAAGAGACAGAAAGAAAAAAAATTTAAAAAGTATTTAAATTAGCTCCAACAACAATTATAAACTGGAGGAATGAGACTCCACGCTTATAAAAGTTAATTTTCACTGCCACAGAGGTTTGGCAGTAATTAAGACTTACCCCATCATTAAAAGGGTGCTTAGACTGGAATGGACAAGCCCTAACTTTTTGTGGTGAGTTTAGTCCGTATCTATGATGTCAGTACAGGAACTTCACGTGTTCAATATATTTGAATGGTGAGTCAGACGGCAAGATGCCGTTTTCGCGAAGCTGATGGAGGGGCAGTGCATCTCGGACAGCAACTTCCAGATTTTCGAGTTTAACTGCGTATCTCTGCTCGTCGGTAGTTGCTGTGCAATTTGCGCATAAATATCGGTGACCACTGTTAGCCTCACCGTTATTTTTACAGTAAATTCTGGGCCATTATATTTAGAACCTCTAGCCATGCAAGAAGTATTGAAGGGACAATAAAGCAGATTATTTATTATGCGACTTTTAGTTTGCTGAGAAAATGCCTATTTTCTAACAATCTGTCTAATTGATAATTGTAGTGTGGCTGACTCAAGGAAACCATTTTAATGGCAAATCAAAGGTTTTCATCTGCCTATCAGTTGACACTGAAAATCTGAGCGCTGAGCAGACATAATTTTTTGACTGGGCCGTGAAATGGGCTGCATTTGAAACAGGCACAAGTGTTATTAAAATATTTAAATCAGGTTCCTGCGCTGTTTGTAGGACCCCAACGCAATTTTCAATTACCGATGGACGGAGCATGCTGGACGTACAGCAGCCTAACCAGGCCGCTCCAAAAATGGCAACAAAAAAGTGGTGTCACTGGCCCCACAAAAATCTTCCCAACAGCCGCCGGTTGCTCAGTGTTACCGATGTTCCACTGGAAGAGTCTGGGGCAAAAAAGTTCAGCGTGACAGTCACCTTCATTGTCCCTGGCAATGCGGTGCCTGCCCTGGAGTTGGGCTGTAGGTCATCCTGCAGAATTTGCATAACTCTGTTGCTGCATCCCTGCCTCCAAAGGCATTATTTCTTTATGACATCCAGATAATTCTTTGATGGCCAATATATTTGGTTGGCAGGGTAATGGTGAGTAGCTGCCCTCCTGCAGTGATGCAGCATACCCTGTCATCCAAAGTTCATCCTCGTCATCCTCTTTCTCCAAGTAACAGATGTACACTGGGATTCTGAATGGGACAGTCATTGTGCTAAGAAGGATGTTGGGAGCAGAAATGGTGGTGATGGCAATGGTGTGCATCTCAGTGCCTGTTTCAGATGTGATCTCTATGCCTCAGCTGGTGAAATGCAGATGGGGCAGAGACTGAAAGCAAAGGGTCTCCACCCTCTTTGCCTCTACATAAGACTCTGGAAATAACTACACATGGAACATTAGGCAGAGAAAAATCAGCTCCAGAGTCTTTTACAGTCGTAGTAAAATACAGCAAGTTGTCGCAGTCAACTCAAATAACACAGTAATTTTGAACCAGTTCATGAAAACTCAAAAAGATAGACCACTCTATCAAGTTCCTTTTGAACGGCCCTCAAACAATATATAGACTTCTCAAACAATATAGAGTGTACTCCTCTCAGTAGCTTAGTAGCGCCCTAATCCCTATCGGTTTCAGCCTTATTTGGAATTACATTGGAGTTAACATCTTGCCTCTACGACTTGGTCAAAATTACAACTAACTGGAATATCAGACACGTCCAAATCTTATACTCCTCGCATTCTTTGATCTAAAATCTTTGCCACTGAGAAGCCACACTATGACATTAAGCCAATTACTTGTACAATGGATGGTCAGCTACATTACTGCATATACAAAGGCCTGTCAAAGACCACGTGCGGAAGGGTCAACAAGGGATCTCTCAGCTGAGGTTATCCAAAGGTCTTTGTAAATGGTATTGTTACAAAGGACTGAAGGGTGACAAATGTTACACCCCTATTCAAGAAAGGAGAAAGGGACAACCTAGGAAATCCAGTTAGTTTTTCCTTAGTTATGGGTAAACTTTTAGATTCCAAAATACAGCATAAAATTAGAAAACCACAGGCTAATCATGGATGGTCAGTATGGATTTGTAAAGGGAAAATCATGTTTGACTAAATTAATTGAACTTTTTGAAGAAATCACAATGTGTATATATGAAGGGAATGCTGTGGATATTGAATATATGGATTTTAAGAAGGTGTCACGAAAGTGACTTGTTTCAAATGTTGACACACAGAGGTGTATCATTGACTTCATTGGAAATAAAAATCAGTATAGATGTAACATGGGCTCCGGACTCGCTATAACTCAATTCACACTATCCCACAAAGTCAAGATCTACCCCTACATGCTTTTAAAAGGAATGTAGCCATATAGATAGAGGGATGGCTGAGGAACAGAAAGAAGAGAATAGGCATAATTAGATATTTTTATGAATGGCACGGTGTGGGTCTTCATTTGTCCCAGCAAACTATGCTGAGAGTTCTTTTGTTTTCCATTTATATAAATAATTTGAATGTAGACACAAGAGGAATGATATCAGAGTGATACCAAATTGGCAACATGACAAATTGAGGAGCAATGCAGGAAATTGTAGAAGAACACAGACAGGTTAGCAGAATGTGTAGATAGTTGGCTGATGCAGTTCAATGCAGAGAAATGTAAAGTAGTACATCTTAGGAAAAAGATTAGTGAAAGAAAGTATACCGCAAATGGTATGACTCTTAACAGAGTGAAGGAACAGGAAGAGCTAGGGATACAGGTATATAAGCCCTGATTTTAACTGTGGGCTAGGGGTGAGCATGGGGCCAGTGGAGCGAGCATCAGGCTTGGTATTGACAGAGTACTGTCACTAACCTAAGAGCCAATCAGTAAACCTTGTGCACTGTTTTGCTAAACACTGCAGGAGCACCTCCTGTAGAAGGGTACTAGTCTGCTGCAGCATAGCACCTGTATAAATCGCTGCAGGGAAATCTGCAGTCTTGTTTCTAATTGCCAATAATTTCTATGGCGAGTCTTCCAATCTTCTGCCTAACTTCGAGGGGAGATCAGCAGAAACCCTGGAAAAATGATATAAACAGCTATTTGTGCCATTTCTCTGGGGATTCTGCCGATCTTCTGCCAAAAATATTGTGGGACATCGAGAGAACCCCGTGGAAATTGTACCCCAGTGAGTAAATTCCAGTCCTCACAGCTTGTTGCATTTGTTATCCAACATTTTTATTGCTACAGTGTGAGTTTTCATGGGAGCTGCATACACTGTGCTTCCCATGACATTCACTAAGGTTGTTACAGTATGTGGCACAGTAGCTGGCACTTTCTGCACTTCAGACGTCATGCTGTAAAGACCTGTTTTGTCATCTTACCCATGTTGTTCAGGCTGCTTGGGATATTGCACGGATACTTATTCAGAGCATCCAGAACTTGACACAAAGCCACATGAAGCAGACAGACTATACACAAAGTGTCCACTCCTGAAACATTAACTCATCTGTTCTCTCCATGGATGCTGATTGACCTGCTGAGTGTTTCCAGCATTTTCTGATTTTTTTTCCAATTTCCAGCATCTGCAGGTAGGACATACTGCCATAAATATTGGAATGTCATCAAGAGTCCAAGGAGAAGAGAACACCAAATCACATTGAATATTGCAAGAACAAGAGGGTAAGCAGTGATCAAACTCATGGGTCCACTCTACAGGCCTGGTTTTACAAAGGCACATTACCAGCCCACCAGCTGTGCATATTGGGAAAACGTGGACGTGCTGCCCATAACTTTCCATCCATGGACTGAAAATCACACGCCGTGCTTCCACCATTTTCCAATATGCACAGCTGATTGGTGAGCTTCTTTACCAATGGTGTCCATTTGTAAAATCAGCCCTTACATGTTAACTGGGTTTGAAATTATGGCCTGGAAGGAAGAAAAGTCACTGGAGACATACATGAGAAGATTGAAATATTTACTTGGTCAAATAGAAAAATATTACAGATAAATAAACATTATTCATCAAGAAATGAATAAATCTAATAAACCGTAATTATTTCCACTACTTTATTAATTAGTTTATTGAACTGAACAGATGAAATCAGCTAAATGTCTCTGTGTAGTGCCTGTTATAACTTTGTATTTTGATGCAAAAAATCTGTGCAAAAACATCTATAAAAGACAAACAGTACTAAACATTGTAATATCCCTATATTGCTGTATAGGATACATGTTCTTGAGGAAAAAATATGAACAGTTTCTCTTTTTCACTTTTTACGGAAAAAAATTGCTCCTTTGGGAGTACCTGTCTATTAAAGGATGCCCCACAAGATTTGCAAAAATACGTTTTACATTCTGGCTTGGAGAAACGTGGCCACCTGTGTCTCATTCCACAATCCAATCTTTGCTTTTCCTGACAGCAGTGTATATCACATTAATTTATATTTGTTAGCATATATTATCAACACCATCAATGTTTCATAGTGACAGTATCCACTTATCAACACTTGCTGATAGAAACTAGCACAGGATTTGAACACCCGGCACTGCCTGGCCATTCCTCTGAGGTCGCCCCAGAATGCCTTCAAAATGTCTTCTGTGCATGTGTGGAACTTGTGCGTTTGCAAAATCAGGTGACTCCCACACCATGCATTCAGCAGCATGTGCGCAAATGGAAAATCTAAAAGCATCTCTTAAGTTATGGCAGGTAAGCCCAAAGAAGGAGGTAAATGGGATCATTTTCTGCTTTTGCATATCATATTATCTGTCTCAGAAGACAGCACACCTGTTACACAGCCCACCTGATTTTCTGTCCTACATTTCCCAATTGGTAAGGAATTTGAGCAATTTCAGATATGTGCCCTGGGGGTAGGAGGTGGTCACTGGCCATTTCTCCCTGTTTGGTCTCCAAACACTCTGTGGTAAGAGGAGAATAATGATGATTTAAAATAAAACTACATCACGTACTAGTCTCCTCTACCTTGATATAGCTTTCATTTTGTGTGCAGTATCGTATGAAAGAGTTATTTTCATTTACAGATGAAATATTTCTGCTTTTGTTTTTAGTTCTGTTAAAAAAAGAACATGAGAGAAACTAAGGAATTTTTTTGAGAAGTCAAGTGAAAGGCCAAATGCCATAGTGCAGGGCAAGATTGAAGAGAGTAAAAAAGAACACAGTTGTTGACAGCTAAAGTTTGTGCTTGCTTATTAGTATTTGCTGACAAAAATCAGCACAGGATTTGAACTTCTTTCACTGCTGGCCCATTCTCCTGAGGTTGCCCCAGAATGCGTTGAAGACATCTTTTGCATATGCTCAGAACTTGTCTGCAAGTGCAATCAAGTGATTCCCATACTGGCTTATGATCTGGCACTTGGCAATGTGTAAACTACTTCAAACCTTCAGGAAGAGATACACTGTAGAGATTGATCATGTACATTGTACTAGAGAGATTAAGTGCTGTAAAATGTATCTCTCTCTTATGTGGCCCTCATTTAGAAGCCATAAACTATTGGTGTATGTGGCCAAATTTTGGAATTCATCCAGAATGTGAAATCCAGCTGCAAAAACTGCATAAAGGTAGATGAGAGAATTGCTAAGCTTATCTATTTCAAAAGAAGAATGAGGCAAAGTTGTCCGTTGTGACCTATCCTACTCATTGTCTCCATCAAAGATGTGTTGGATGGCATTGTAAGGGATAGTTTTGGAGTGCCTGTAATGGGCATTTCTGAAAGAATTACACTGCTCCTTTTTGCAGATAATATTATGTTGTTGGTGGACTCATCAATGGGTCTAGTGCACTCTGCTCATCATCCTGTGGGATATGGTGGTGATGCCCTCCATTGTAGTATTATGGCTTTGCATGGCTCAAGAGGAGATCTTAAAAATATTTATTGGAAGATACAAGAACTGTCTGTCCCAGTTATTGATTCATATCAGCATCTGTGAGTCCTGATTGATGCCAACTTCAGTGTGGACACAGTCCTTCAGGACCCCGCTGAGAAGGGTCGAAGGGTGCTTTGGTTATTGTGCGTTTTTCTTCAGTAATAGCTAAGTCCCAATGTGACATATGAGACATGTTCAGATACTTCTCCTTTGTGGTTCAAAACCCCAAGGCATGCAGTGAAAGGGCTTTCTCTGGCCCTTGTGTGAGATCCAGAGCTCTGACGAAAGGTCTTTGACCTGAAATGTTAACTCTATTTCTTTCTCCACAAATGCTGCCTGACTTGCTGAGCTTCTCCAGCATTTTCTGTTTTTATTTCTATTTATTACTTACATGGTTATATCATTTAGTTATGGTACATTCGTACATGTAGGTTTGCTGTGCTATGCACACTATGTATTACCTTCAAATGGAACAGAAATTAAAGTTAATTAAACTTGTAACAAGTACTTATTTAAAATACCTTTAAAATAAATTATTTTGGCATCAAAGGCAGAATTACAATAGTCTCCAAAATGTTGGTAAATACATCAAAAAAGTGTATGACAAAACATAATTTTTGGGGCGGACTTGCCCCAGACCTCCCCTGGATATTAATCATGCATTTTTAGTGCTCACCTCACATGCTGGGCCCATGTAATATTGAACATTGTGGCCTGAGGCTTACTCTGTGCGTTATTGACCCCTTTCTTTCCCTGCATAGAAGTGATGGAATTCCTTCTGTTGCATGTATAGGAGTTCTGAAGCATGATGGAGGGATGTCTGAACACGTCTCAAGCTTGTTATGACAAATACATGGTCCAATTCATGGTAAAATGACATGAATTGTGAAATGTGATCCCCAAAACATTGAAAAAAATCCTTGAATCCAATATAATAAGAACAGAATTTAATTTCTTTAGTCATCATAAAGTAGTGGCCATGGTCATAGGATTACATTGAAGGCTATTTTTGTGATGTTGATTGCTTTTTGAGGGCTGTGTCAGCTTTTTGAAGTTGTCAGCTTTTGTGCGTTTTGTAGGTTGGAGTGTATGCATCATAATATGTCAGCTCCCTTATAGAGACAGTTTATATATTATAATGCAGTAGTTTTGACAACAAACATAGACTAATGACAACTAATTTCTAATTGAGTACCTTAAACTGCCTGTGAGTAAATTCAGCTGCTGTTTGGAAACCTCAGCCATCCTACTTGAACAGTCAGTGAAACAATTGTATCACATAATGTTTGAAAATGATGGACTTGTGTGAAACCAGTAGTTAGGTGTCAGGTTTGTAACCAGGATGTTTCTGGTTCATATCAATAGTTCCTATGTGAATAATCCCTTTGAGGAAGGAATTCACTGTAACTGGGCTCCAGTATACCCAGCTCTAAAATGGGTATCAGCATTGCTGGGAAGTCAGCAGGAACGCTGTGTGAAAAGACTGGGCCCTGTCCACAGGAATTTCACATTTCTGGCCCCAGGCCAATGAACGAGAGATAAGCACAACCCCTGGAGCTTGGCTGGTGGTGAAGGGTAGGCTGTAGGCAACTTTGGCATTTGATTCTGAATGTTTAAAACTGTCTTGATGCCTATAAATCAGAATCTTACTTTCATACAGTTTAGAACAGATGTACGTAAACAGGTGGACATAAAAGATCTCCTGGCACTATTTCGAAGAAGAGCAGGCGAATTATCCCCGGTGTCCTGGCCAACATTTATCAACTAACACCACTAAAACAGATTATCTGGTCATTATCACATTGCTATTTGTAGCAGCTTGTTGTGCACAAATTGGCTGCCGCGTTTCCTACATTACAACAGTGATTACACTTGAAAAAGTACTTCATTGGTTGTAAAGCACTTTGGGACGTCCTGAGGTCACGAAAGGCGTTTTATAAATGCAAGTCTTTCTTTCATTATTTTTAGTTTGCACATAATTATAGACACACCAGCAGTTTCAGCATTCCCATGGACAAACAACGGGCCCATCAGGCTTTAACCAATGTTTGAACTATGCAACTCAGTTCAGTGTGTCTCAGTGACTTAACTTTTATTTATGCCATATCAGACAGTGTGGAGCTGTTAACAATGTTCTCTTCTACATCTCTAATTCAGAGTGAGTTAGCCAATTGATATTAATAATCCGCCTGCTTTTTACAGCTGATTTGGTCACCACTTGGCAATCAGTTTGCTGAGGTCATTGTTAGCTAATTTTTACTTGTAGCCCTATAGTGCTGCTTTCAGCAGGTTGATTATCTGAATCCTGATCTATGCATTTTGTTGTAAAACAAGTTCTGCTGCCGTTGATCATTAATAACAGCACTCTCACTTCATGTGTAATACATGGGGCAGAAACTAGGTAAATGGAGTATCATTAGGTCAGTGAGTGTCCTAACTACTCAGAAAGGTCCCATGTACAGATTGCACTCCAATTCAATGGCTCTGCCTCCAGTGAGACTATGTAAGTAGCTAGATACTGGAGTAAAGTGTTGCTGACCCTGTGTAACACTGAAGTAGGCACAACTGCACAGAAACCATTCTAAGCCATATTGCCACAGCATTTTGATGTGCACTGAACCTGGTGTACCTACTTACCAGAGCGAACTGACCACCTTTCACCACCTCCCAAAGCTTGTAGACTCACATTGCTAAATAGAATGCAGGGAGGCCATATTCATGCGCCATTTTGTAAAAAACCAGGGTGGTACTGATGAAATAGAGCTTTGCACCAGCGAGAGCAAATAACAATTAGTCCCTAATTTCTCCTGAGTTAGACTGGAAGAACTACAAGACTCAGACTGCATTGCATTGCTGAAATCCTGATGTTTTTACCTCACTGCTGCAAATATGCTGGTCATTACCAAACAACAACAACTTGCATTTATATAGCGCCTTGGTCAAAGAGGTTTTAAGGAGAGTCTTAAAGGAGAGAGAGGTAGAGAGGGGGAGAGGGTTCAGGAGGGAATTCCTGAGCATAGGGCCTAGGCAGCTGAAGGCACGGTCACCAATTGTGGAGCGATTAAAATTGGGGACGTGCAAGAGGCCGGAACTGGAGGAGCGCAGAGATAATTATAGGGCTGGACGAGGTTACAGAGATAGAAGGGGCGAGGTAATGGAGGGATTCGAAAACAAGGATGAGAATTTTAAAGTAGAGGTGTTGCCAATGTAGTTCAGCATGCACAGGGGTGATGGGTGAACGGGACTTGGTGTGAGTTAGGATATGGGCAGCAGAGTTTTGAATGAGCTCATGTTTACGAAGGGTGCAAGATGGGAGACCAGCCAGGAAATCATTGGAATAGTCGAGTCTGGAGGTAACAAAGGCATGGATGAGGGTTTCAGCAGCAGATGAGCTTAGGCAGGGGCGGAGATGGGCGATGTTACGGAGGTGGAATTAGGCGGTGCTGGTGATGGAGTGGATATGGGGTCTGAAGTTCATCTTAGGGTCAAATAGGACGCCAAGGTTGTGAACTGTCTGGTTCAGCCTCAGACAGTGGCCCGGGAGAGGGATGGAGTCGGTGGCCAGGGAACGGAGTTGATGGCGGGGACTGAAGGCAATGGCTTCTGACTTCCCAATATTTCCCATGACCAAACTTTAGTTTCTAGAGGACAATTCAACATTCAAAGGTGAAGTACCTTGATTTTGTTCACAAAATACTGTGACAACTGAATTCAATTAAAGGAAGAACTTGTATTTATATCGCACTTTTCAACAACATGGATTTATATAGCACCTTTAATGTAGAAAAATATCCCAAGGTACTTCACAGGGGTGTATTCAGAAATAAATGGATGCTGAGCCAAAGAACGAAATATTAGGTGGGGTGACCAAAAGCTTGATCAAAAAGATAGGTTTTAAGGAGGGCCTTAAAGGAGGAGAGAGAGATAGAGCGGTTTAGGGAGGGAATTCCAGTGTGTGGGGCCTAGGCGGCAACAGACATGGCTGTCAAGCATGGGGCAAAGGGAGTGGCGGGGGGGTGTACAAAAGCCAGAGTCAAAAGAATGGAGATTTTGAGGGTGGAGCCTATGAAACTGTACCCAGCATGATTCAACAACTTCAGAAGAGGAGAGAAAAAAGTAAGAACATTTTGAAGGAAAAACTCTATGCCAATTGACACATGTCAATTCTTGTGATTTGGATTATTTTCAGACCAAGTGAAATAAAAAGAAAATCTTCAAAGCAAACATGCAGCTATACATAGGAAAGTAATTGCTGTAAAATTTTAGATATAGCACACCAACAGTGTAAACCTTATATAGCAGTAATAAGTAATAACCATTTCTGAGCACAATTTATTTATTTCTATCCCTAAGATAGGACCCCACATTCATTTTAACAGCCTACTGAGCAGGGTGTTTGCCTCACAAAGAAAGTTTGGGCCGCTGTCATCCCAGAGACCTCCCTTGCAGGTTCACAGAGTTCACCCCAACAACTTACCCGAGTCCCGGCAAGTTGCCTCTGGATGCCCGTTTTGAACGGACAGTTCACCTTCTGGACTGGGCCTCTGCCAGCCCCTCCCAGGCAGTCAGCCTGCACATTCCACTAGGAGTTAAGGTTCCGTCTACAATGTCAGTTGAATGGCAATTGCCAATTGACTACTGGGAATTAACACACTTGGTATTTATAAGGCAATAACAAATGCCTGTACACTCCACATTGCATAATGACCATAAAATAAATCGGTTATTTCATATCCCGCCATGTGTGAGAAGAATTTTAATATCTCACTACTGCCTGTAATTTTTATCTCATTATATTATAATTTGGTAACCATCTTGAAAATTACATTTAAAGCAATATATCAAGTAGGTATTAATAAATTTGTTGGAATTTAATAAATTTGGATCTTAACATGTAGGTTCCTGATCTTAACTAGCAGGTTCTAGGTCTTAACTTTCACAGTCCTACCATAAAGCAACCCAGTTTAGGCATCGCACCTCATGAAGGATATATTGGCCTTGGAAGGAGCATAGTGCAGATTCACCAGAATGATACCGAGGCTTTAAGAGTTAAATTATGAGGTCAGGTTGCATAAACGTGGCTTGTATTCCCTTGAGTTTAGAAGGTTGAGAAGTGATCTAATTGAGATGTTTAAAATGATAAAGGGTTTCGATAGGGTAGATACAGTAAAACTATTTCCTCTGGTGGGAGAATTCAGAACAAGGGGGCACAATCTTAAAATTAGAGCTAGGTCATTTAGGAGTGAAATCAGAAATCACTTTTTCATACAAAGGGCAGTGGAAAACTAGAACTCTCTCCTCAGATGACTGTCGCTGCTGGGTTAATTGAATTTTTCAAGACTGAGATTGATAGATTTTTGTTTAGTAAGGAAATCAAGGTATATGGATCAAAAGTGGGTAAATGGAGTTGAGGTACAGATGAGCCATGATCTGATTGAATGGCAGAACAGGCTCAAGGAGTTGAGTGGCTTACTTCTGTTCCTATGTTCCTATTCTAAGTAAGGAATGCTTCTTGGCTGTGCATTTTAGTATAGAAAGTTGGTTTAACTTGACTTTTTGTGAAGGGAATGAACGAAGCACTGCAAAAATAGAAAACCTAGAGTATTTCCAATGATTATTTAGAGTACCTCCCATTTTATTTTGTTTACTGCAGCTTAGTAGGTGCCTACTTCGATTATATTTGTTATGACCCAACGTCTCAGAATTCAAATGCTGCACATTCCTTAACTGTGTGATCTGCTAATCTGAATTTAAGTCAACGAATCACTGTAGTAAAAACAACAGGATAAAACCATAAAAAGTCAAATTAGGATTTGTCATTTCCCATCATTGTAATGGAAAGACCAAGGGGAAAATTATTAAAATTAGATCTTAATCTTACGTTAAACCAAAATTATTCATCCAAGAGCAGAAATCCTTATATACTGCACACTGGATTTAGTTCGACTCAAATTCAACTGCAGTAGAACTTAACAATAGCATTAACTGTGAATGCAATACAAAAGGTGTGTTATAAATGCTGTATGGGGTCAATTTTAACTTGCTGAAATCAGCATTAACAGGGAGTCAGTAGACTTACTGCCCCGTTAACAGTGATGATCGACCTGCTGCCACTTTCACAGGGGTCTACCACTGGGCGGCCAAAGTGCCTGCCTGTTTCAGGCAGTAGACTTGTTTTAATATGAAAATCAGGGTCCTAAGATGTACATGGGATTCTGATTGCCATTTTAGGATAGAACTGGTCAGAATTTGTGCCATGCACTCTTTGACTAGTTTAACTAGTGATACAGCCAAAGAGGCCCTGAAAAGGCAAGCTTTGTGTTATTTTTGTGGGGCCAGGAGAAGCAGGAATAGTATTACCCATGATTTATACAGCCCTAAATAGAAAGCTAGATGCAAGCATTCTGCTTGAAGAAAGAATTGTTATGCACGTGACCAAATCACATTTGTAGAATCATAGGATGATACAGCACAGAAGGAGGCCATTCAGCCCATTGTGCCTGTGCCAGCTCTTTGAAAGAGTTATCCAATTAGCCTCACTCCCTTGCTCTTTCCCCATAGCACTGTAAATTTTTTCCCTTCATGTATTTATCCAATTCCCTTTTGAAAGTTACTATTGAATCTGCTTCCACCGCCCTTTCAGGCAGTGCATTCCAGATCATTACAACTCGCTGCTTAAAAAAAAATTCCTTATGTTGCCTCTGGTTCTTTTGCCAATCACCTTAAATCTGTGTCCTCCAGTTACTGACCTTATGCCACTGGAAACAGTTTCTCCTTTTTTACTCTATCAAAACCGTTCATGATTTTGAACACCTCTATCAAATCTCCCCCTAATCTTCACTGCTCTAAGGAGAACAACCCCAGCTTCCCCAATCTCTCCACATAACTGAAGTCCCTCATCCCTGGTATCATTCTAGTAAATCTCTTCTGCACCCTCTCTAAGGTCTTGACATTCTTCCTAATGTGTGGTGCTCAGAATTGAACACAATGTTCCAGCTGAGGCCTAACTAGTGTTTTGTAAAGGTTTAGCATAACTTCCTTGCTTCTGTACTCTATGCCTCTATTAACAAAGCCATGGATCCCATATGCTTTTATAACAGCCTCCTCAACTTGTCCTGCCACCTTCAAAGACCCGTGTACATACACCCCCAGGTCTCTCTGTTCCTGCGCCTCCTTTAAAATTGTACCATCTAGTTTATACTGCCTCTCCTCATTCTTCCTACTAAAATGTATCACTTCACACTTCTCTGTGTTAAATCTCACCTGCCATGTGTCTGCTCATTCCCCCCAGCCAATCCATGCCCTCCCGAAGTCCGCCACCATCCCCCTCAATGTCTACCACATTTCCGAATTTCTGGACTAAACTCCAAAATATCTCTACTGATCCTTCTTTAGTAGTCTGTAGGTAATTTGTTCTTAATTTAATGTTGGTTACCAGAGCTGGTATTACTGCCAACATTAACCTGACTTTCAATCTCATAGCAATGTTAAAAATAAGCTATTGCCAAACAAGGACACTACTTAATTTTCCTCCACTATTGTTGGGCCTCATTACAAGGTGCCTGTAAAGTCTGTCTTTGATTGACAGCTTTGTAGCCAGAGCTGCCTGATCTGGGTATACATGTGGCACAATTTTCCCGGTTCACCAATGTCCCTTTTTCACCTTAGTGCTCTGTGAATTTGACTTTCTCGCTTAAAAATGTTTCATCAAGGATGCAAGTTGTTTAAAGAACTGCAGAAAAAGACAAAAATTTACATTTATATAGCACCTTATCGCATCCTTGCATCCAATAAATACTTTTTGAAGTGCAGTCACTGCTGTTATGCATGTAATGCACAGCAAGGTTCTATAAGCGTTGAATTAACAACTAATAAATCTGTTTTTGGCAATGTTGATGAGGGAAGAATATTAGCCAGGGCACCAGGGGGATTCACTGTTCTTCCTCAGATAGTGCCATGGGATCTTTTACATTCACCTGAACAAGCAGATGGGGCCTCAGTTTACTGTGTCATCTAAAAGACAGTACCTCCAATAATATTGCATTATTGCACTGAAGTGTCACTTTAGGTTATGTGCTCAAGTCCTGGAGTGTGGCTTAAATCCACAACCTTCTGACTTGGAGGTAAGAGCTCTACCTACTGAACCAAGGCTGACACTGCTCATTGCACTTTCCAAACTAAAGTGCCAGTTAACAGGTAAAGGTCAAAGAGGAAGCCCTGGGGCAGTGTAGGAGCTAGGACATGAGCAGGAACGTGATCGTCAGGCTGGGGCTAGCAAGTAGGAAGCAGCAGGCCCTAGTCCATTGGAAGATCACAATGGCAGGGCTGGAGTAGAGCAGGGAAGATATATATTAAAGATAATATGCCGGTTCCCAGCTCTGCTGAGGATAAGCTTTAAACTGTTTAAAGTTTAGGATAGAGGGAGAGAATGGAATGAGTGAGGGAGAATAGGAATGGACAGAGAGTGAGGGGACAGGAGAAGGGGAGAGAGAAAACATGAGAGAGGTGGAGCAGAGGGTGTGGGCAGAGTTACTGGAAATATATTGTGAGCACTTTATTTTCCCCACTGACAACCCACCACCCCGGCATTTCCTGCCCAAAATGAGACAAGAGACAGACACGGTAGAAGATGACATAGACAAGCACAAGAAGAAATAGGAGAGAGGTGTGACACGAATATGGCAGAGACAGATAAGAGAAAAACCCTTCAGACTCACAATGAGCAGCACTACCTGAACAAGAAAATTGACCCCAATATCTTGCCATGGAACCTCTGTTTGAAGAGATGTCTTCCTGCCACCATTCTAGCATATGTTCTTCTTCTGATCCTATAGTTGCCCATGAGGAGGAGATCCCAGGTACCAAAGTGCACTTCATGTCACTCACTCCAACAATAGCAAGCACCAGTTTAGCTACATCCATTCCAGGGGGATCTATTAGTGAGTCACAGGAGGGGACACTTGGTGGATCACAGGGTACAGGTCAGGAGGAGTAAGTAGAAGTGGCAGAGGAGGAACAGAAACCCACTGCCTGCAAGGCCGGCTTAATTCGTCCTTCAGCTGCTGAGCCAAGGGATTGAAACTTCACATGGCCTGCTAAAAAAGGAGTTTCATATCTGAGCGCCATCATTTCTTGCAGTCATTTGAGAGTGTGCCAAGCAACCTGCAGATCTGGAAGTGATTTTAGAGGAGTCCACTAGCTGTATCTGTGCAGTGATGTTCAACCAATTAAGAGAACTGCAAAGCACCATGGAGAGTGGTCATTCCAGGGTCATCTGTAGTGTAACTTCTAGTGTCCCACATTCTAAACCAAATGCAGTTTCTCTAATGAATGTTCTCACTGGGGTTGTAGACATCTAGGCTCCAACATACAGCAGTCTCTCTTGTTTGGGAATCAGATTGAGAAGCCATAACATAGGATGTCAATGCTGCCTAGCCCCCACACAAATCATTGGATGCTGAGGGCAAGTTAGGAGGTGCGGTACCCCACCGTTTCGCAAATATTCTCCATTTATTATGATCTTTCTTACACTGACTCTAACCCACTTTCTAAATCTTCAGAGAAGGGGATACATCTGCTAAGTCGTTGTGTACCGCACAAAAAGTCTTCTGATGTTACCCATCCTTGAAGCCATTGTCTGAGGGATGCATCATAAATTTTACTCCTTTTCTCTTCCTTTAGGTTCTTCCCAAGATGAGAAGGAATGAGCAAACGGTACCTTGGATTCTGGTATTTCACATCAGTTTACACCAAGCACTCCACGTGCCCGAAGCAGCAGCATAGATATTAGCACCACAGAAAATGTAGGTAGTGAGTTTGAGAAGGGTCCATTAGATGATGCAACTGAGAAGAAGCAAATGAAGGTGGCAGGAAGGAAAGAAGAAAGCTCTGAGGACAGTTATGCCTGATCATATCTGCTATATGGGAATCGGATTGATATCCTACTGGGCCTGCCGTCAGATGAAGGTTAACGCAGGAACAGAAGGCATTTTACACATCCTTTGAATTTGTCATTAGCAGCTGGCAGAAACTGTGTAGCAGTGCACATCAGCATCACCACCATCATATATGAGGGGTTTTCAGAAATGCAGGATACAATGGAGGGAGTGGGATTTTCATGATCATCTGTAGGAGAGCTCCAAATCACAGAATAAGGCAGGGCAGAACAGCGTACTCTCATAAATACTGTCACCGGGAATTTCCTCTGTACCACTGCCGTAACTTCAGTGGAAAGCCCTTTTATGCCCATAAACAGGGTTTCTGCCAAAGTTAAGGCTGCAGAACAGGAGCAACCCCGAGGAAATTCCAGGCCTGTGAATGCCGCCATTGACACCTGGGGCATCCACTTACAGTAGTCTGTCTACTGAATGATCCATTGGAGAGAACAACATCAGAGAAACCAAAAAGACTGCTCTCATGCAAATTGGTGGTAATCCAGTTGGGGTGCCCAGCATCAGGAGATGGACTAGATGAAGTGACTTTCCCTCAAGGTGACCACAAATCCTCCCACTTCAGCCCTCAACCGATTGAAGTGCCAGGCAGCAGGCAAGCATTTGAACCGTTGTGTTGTTGGACATGGCTCCTGTTGTTGCAAGTATATCTCATGATCCTGCACCTAGAGATTTAAGGCCAGCATCATTCCAAAAGAACCATAAAATCCAACAACAGCCTGCCATTGTAGTTACTCCTCCCATTCAAGGAGCACTTGGATACAGCCCTAGGTAATAGAACAAGCACACATTATAGGGGCACTAAGCAGAAATACAGTGGCAGGAAATAGAACACTTAAGATGTAATACAATGTAATACAATAAATATGGATATTTTTATTACTCTTTATTTTGTTGAATGCTAAGTGTGAATTTCCAAATGACCCAATCAAATTTCTAGGACATTTGGTAGATTCTGCAGGAATTAAAATGGACCCCAACAAGACCCAGTCTCTCATCAAGATGCTTCTGCCCACAAATATGAGTGAGGTTCATTCCTTCCTGGGAATGATAAACCAGTTCAGCAACTTTTCTCTACCCTTAGCAAGGAAAACTCAACCTTTGAGAGATCTCCAAAAAGGAAAACATAGATATGAGCAACAGACAGAATTCCGATAAAGAAATGATTGGTTACCTGGCCCACACTGATTATTATACTGATATTAAATGGATTGAAAATTGTGGGCTGTGTGATCTCGATTTGTGTATCTTCTTTTCATGACACTCATTGATCATCAGGCAAATTCTAATGATAGCCATTGCTTGTAGTAGGACATCCCCTAGCCTATATGAGGATGCATCTCATATGCTGCTGAAACCCTCATCCATGCCTTTGTTACCTCTAAACTTGACTATTCCAATGCTCTCCTGACCAGCCTCCCATCTTCCACCCTCCGTAAACTTGAGCTCGTCCAAAACTCTGCTGCCCGTATGCTGCCATATGTGACCAGCGGCCGAGGTTCTCTCCAGTAACGCACATTTGTAAAATCAGCTCTTACATGTCCATAAGAGAGAAACTACTGTTTGTGCCGATGCAACAACAACAATTTGCATTTATACAGCGACTTTAACGTAGTAAGATGTCCCAAAGCGCTTCACAGGAGTGATTTACCATCAAAATTTGACACAGAGCCACATAAGGAGATATTAGGACAGGTGACCAAAAGATTGGTCAAAGAGGTAGGTTTTAAGGAGCATCTTAGAGGAGGAGAGAGGTAGAGAGGCTGAGAGGTTTAGGGAGGGAATTCCAGAACTTAGGGCCTAGGCAGCTAAAGGCACGGCCGCCAATGGTGGAACGATTAAAATCGGAGATGTGCAAGAGGCAAGAATTGGAGGATTGCAGAGATCTCAGAAGTTTTTAGGGCTGGAGGAGGTTACAGAGGTAGGGAGGGGCAAGGCCACGGAGGAATTTGAAAACAACTATGTGGATTTTAATATTGAGACCTTCCTGGACTGGGAGCCAATGTAGGTCAGCGAGCACAGGAGTGATGGGTAAATGGGACTTGCTGCGAGTTAGGATACAGACAGCAGAGTTTTGGTCGAGCTCAAGTTTACGGAGGGTGGAAGATGGGAGGCTGGTCAGGACAGCATTGGAATAGTCAAGTCTAGAGGTAACAAAGCTAAGTATGTGTAAAGTAAAACAAGGTCAACAGAGGGAGACCTGAGTGAGTGTAAATAGAGAGGAAGCCAGTGCAAATCTGTGGGGACAGGAAAACACACCAGGGTGGGGAAACTGTAAGACAAACTCCCCAGATAAAGTACTGTTGTTAGTATCCAGTGTCTATGGCCTTGATTTTTACTGGAGGATGGGAACAGTGCATGCGAGCCCGGTAACGGGCAGCGCACCCGAAGAGTTCGGGGACATGGAGGCTCTGCCGATCTTAACGGCAGAGCCTCATTTAAATAAAAGTTCCTGGAGTCCTGCCCAACACCCGGCCAGATTCTCTACCTAGTTGGAGGGCGGGAGCAGGAATTAGGCGGCAGGAAGCCGCAGCCGTGAACCCATGGGAACAGTCCCCAGTAGTCAGTGGGAGGAGTGCTCTATAGGAGATTGGGGATCGGTAGGGTGGTTCCTGCGTGATCAGAAGGAGGCCGAGGCTGGGGTGGCCCAAGGACACCTTGCGGGGCCTGCTCCTCCTGGCCCATAAGGAGTTCTAAAAGAAGCAAATTTTTAAAACTTATCTTGGCCTATTCTGGCCAGTCGGCACCTGCCACTGTGGTTCTGCTGCCAGGCTGCAGACAGTGTGGGACTCCTCCTGACGTGAAGTTAATAATACGTCACAGTGCCAATGACGTCATCGGACTGCGACTTTTGAATGTTAAGCAGGCCACTGCCTGCCTTTAGCCAGAGCCTCGTTGATGGCATGATTGCAGCGGCCGGGAATGCGGCGGGTTAGAGCCGGGCGCTAGATTTTTCAAATTTCAACCCCTCCCTCGCATCATTCTCACTGGGAGAAGGGGTTAAAATCCCAGCCAATAAATCTATTGCAATAGAACCCGAATACAATAGAGGTCACCTGCCTATCTTCTCAGCAGAAGTGTTTGGCACTAGAAGAGCTAAGACTGAGTTAAAGGAAAAAATAACTTAAAAACAAGGGAGTTTCATCTTGAAAAATCTAATCTCATCTCCAGGAGTGGCGTTAGGACCTTGCAAGCTGTACAACTGCACAGGGCCCCAAGACAGTCAGGGGCCCAGAGCAAACACATATTTAATTTTTATGAATATATATGAATATTTAGTATCATTGTCTAGTAAAATGTAGGGGCCCTAAACCAAACCTTTTCATGGGGCCCCCTCATGGCAAATGCTGCCCCTGCTCATCTCTTATAGGCCACAATGCAAAACAATAATCCATACACGCTCCAATATGGCGGAACTGCAGTAAGACATTCTTAGCTATAGGCCTATATTTTACTCCGCTGGCTAATCTCAGCAAAAAATGAGCATTGATATAAAGAAGCAGACCTGCTTTATACTCACACCGATTTTTTCGCTATCATTAATCAAAAAAAAATTCTGGATTTGCACTGCTAGCTCCGAAAATTACCTCCATAATCATTTAACATCCTGCTATGGTGCAGCACACAGAATTATTCACCATTAGTAAAGGATCTACATGTGAAATATTCTTCATACCTGGTTTTGGAGCACCAAATGGTTAAAAAAACATTGTATAATGTATTTAGATACCTTGTTAACCTTTTTTCTACTGCAATTGTATTATTCAGTGCATTGCTTTTGTACAGATAGACAAGAACAAAATTATTTTCTTTCCATCACTGCTGATATCATAACTGAGAGCAGGAAGCTGCAGACAGATTTCACCATTAATCTTCCTCACACTTTGTACAGTACTGAGCCAATTTGGTACAATGTTAATGAATGCCTAAATTGCTGGGTTGAAATCAGTCAGCTGTTCACTTTGGCTAATACTGTGAGAGCTCATAACTGTAACCATTACTCTAGCAACTCAAGCAGATTTTAAAAGGTCTACACCCCTCATTTCACCAATCACAGTGTGACAATTACATTGTCATAAAAAGCTAATATATTTATGTTTATGTATTCTTACTAAGACAGGTGGGCTTCAGTGTATGCAGAACAAATGTTACCAGTCTGCACTATAAACTATTGTATCACTCAATGCTGGAAGCATCCATTTTATCACAGATGATGTAAAATGCACTTTAAAGGAGCTCTGTGTTGAGAATGTAACTGTCAAATGAAACTTAACTTAAATGTACCGTTATGGGGAGTTACCTTATGAGGAGACGTCAGTGAAAACATTTTAAAAAAATTAATCATGCAGAGAAAATAAATGATAGTTGGGAGTCTGTTACAGGCAGCAACTCACTCAAGGGACCCGATATTAGAGTGGAGGCGGGATGGCAACTGGGGGGGTGATTGGGCGCCCAATAAAAAATGTCCGTTTCACACGTGATCGTGAGTCAATTGGAGCCATTTAACGTGGCTTCCGGGTTTGCCGTCTGCAAGCTGCGCAGCGGGCGGACTGCACACCCGCATCACAGGCTGTCAGATGGAGAAGCTCTATTTAAAGGGGCAGTCCTTCAATGACTTCTCCTGGAGCAAACACCCACGCACCACAATGGAGCAGCCCAGGGGAAAGGCTGCTCCAAGATTCAACGATGCTTCACTCCAGGTGCTACTGGATGGGGTGAGGAGGTGGAGGAGGGATATGTTCTACCCGGCGGACGGGAGGAAGTGGCATGCCTCTGCCACCAAGAAGGCCTGGCTCGAGGTGGCAGAGGAGGTCACCAGCAGCAGCAACATATCCCGCACCTGGATCCAGTAGAGGAAGCGCTTCAATGACCTAACTAGGTCAGCCAAGGTGAGTACGCTTACTGATTCTCCAACATTCTGTCTTCCGCAACACCGCCCCCACCTGTCAACTCATTCTGCACTGCCAACACTACTCTATCACATCATTCCTCACACCCACTTAAGGCTCATCCTCAACTTACCTGAAATTCCTCAGCACTTCCTCACCTCCCTATTAGTCACCCCACCACTACCACTCAACCCAATCCTCATACAATGTCATGGCTCTGTCTCATACTCACCCTCTGAAGCATCCCTTTCACGGTCAGCTGCACCCAAACCAATGCATTCATCGGTTGGCCACTTCACCATCACTCACTCATGCGTCTGTACTTTCTCCCCATATAGGAGAAGAGAGCTCAGACTGCACGGGAGAAGGCAAGGACCGGAGGGGGGGGGGGCCGCAACAAATCGTCATCATCACAGACGCAGAGCAGGAGAAGCTGGAGCTCAGCCGACCACTCGAGTGCCTGTCCATCGGGGACACCGAGACTGGCACCCAGCACACACAATATGAATTGATGTTAACATGCCTTGCCATCTTCAGCACCTCAGTATGCTCATCGCAACATGACGCATCTGTGATGATGCTTAATATTGCCTTCTGTTCTCTTACAGGGCCTTCAGCGACCGCTGTGATGGCAGAGGGCGATTCCTCAGAGTACCTGCCGGCCTCTGAAGGTGCACAATCACATTTTAGCGAGCCATCCACCAGCGCAGATACTCAAACCTCGGTGGGTCCTAGTCCTCATTTAGTTGGGTTGGCACCAGGTGAGTTACCACACACAAGTGAGCATGAGCAGACACTGGTGGCAGGGACAGCTGTGGAGAGTCCGCATCGGAGGGAGCACTCCTCTCCAGGCTCTGCTCAGCTGGACGCAGATGCTGAACCCCGAGAGCCATCCTTTAAAAGGACAACAGCACATTTGCGAGGTGCTGGAACAGGTACCACGCGCACTCTCCACAATAGCGCAGAAGATGGAGGAGTACAACTTCTGCATGAGTGGAATGGTGGCACAGGTACAGGAGGGAATCTCTGAGATAGTGTCACAGGGACGTGAGCAACTCTCTGAGATACAGTCACAGATAAGTGCAGGAATATCTGCAATGGAGAGAAGGCTAGCCTCCATTGAGTTTCAAGCACATCGCACAAGTGAGTCCATTCAGGCCCTGACAACGGCCATTCGGGCTCACAGTGAACAACATTCTGTCACCTTAAACAGGCAGGCAGATACACTAGCACTGGCCTTACAAGGCTTCACACATGTCCTCCAAACTGTTGTCCAACAGGGGAGGGGTGATGGCAAAAGGGGACATGGAAGTGGGGACGCCACTCAAAGCGCTCCCATGTCTCTCCCGTTGCCCCCCTCTCAACCAGTACCCGCAATGCTGCCTCCTCTCCAGGTGGCCAAGTCTGCCCCTGCACAGATGCAGGTGGAGCAGTCTTTGGAGGGGCCCTCACGGGCACCAAAACCCAGAGGGCATAGGTCCAAAGCATCTAAATGGTCAGGGCATGAACAAGAGCAACCTGCCACTACCTCTGCTGCAGCCACAGGGGATGCACCACATAGAAGTAGTCGGAAGAGAAAGGCAAAGGATTTGTAAGCACGAAGGAGATGCACAAGGGTGTCATGTTTTTTATTTATATTAGCTTTTTGTTAAACTCACATTAAATATTATGATTGTCACCACTACTGCCATGTCTTGGCTATTCTTGATTAGCTTTTCTAATAAGGCCCTTTCATGAGGTTCACCATGAACGGCGACATTTGATGCCACCCATTGGGTCACTCTACAATGGGTGTATGTGTAGTTGCAGGACTGTTTTATGCAGGGAGCGCGGGGGGTGGGGTTCTGCTGGTGTGGGTGCTGCTCTTTCCTGGTGATGTGAGGACTGGACTCTTCACACTGTCTGATGTTAGGAGAATCGTTCACATATCAGTGACTCCCTGGCCTCACGAGCAACCAGGTGAGCCGCTGCTCTACCCATGGGTTGCTCCACCTCCTCCTCCTCCTCCTCCACCTCCTCCTCCTCAATGCAGGTGGCAGATGTGGATGGGGCCTCCTCAAGCGGCACCCCTCTCTGTTGTGCCATGTTGTGCAGGGCAACACACGACTATAATGCGTCCAACTCTGTCTGGTGCGTATTGAAGCGCTCCCCCAGAATGATCAAGGCACCTAAATTGCATCTTGAGCAGCCCTATAGCATACTCAATTGTAGACCTGGTGGCAATGTGGCTGTCATTATATCGACGCTGTTGCTCGGTGATGGGGTTCCTCAGAGGTGTCATGAGCCATGTGTGCAGGGGTATCCTTTGTCCCCGAGGAGTCAGCTCTTAAGGGCGTTCGGTGCATGGAAGAGGGGCGGGATGTTGAATTCCCGGAGCATGAAGGAATCGTGGCAGCTGCCAGGGAATCTGGCGCACACATGAAGGAATCTCTTGCGGTGGTCACAGACGAGCTGAGTGTTGATGAAGTGATAGCCCTTCCTGTTGATGAACAGTCCTGGCTCATGTGGAGGTGCTCGTATTGCTATATGGGTGCAATCGATTACACCCTGAACCCGTGGGAAGCCAGCCAAGGAGTGGAATCCCACTGCCCTCTTCATCTGGCTGAGGTCATCCATGGGGAAGTTGACGTACTGCGAGGCCCTGCGAAACAACCGTCAGTAACCCGCCTTATGCTTTTGTGTGCAGATGACTGAGAGACCCCGGCGAAGTCCCCACTGGCACTCTGGAATGATCCGGAGGCGAAGAAGTTGAGGGCAGTGGTGACTTTGACAGCGACAGGTAAGGAGATGCTGCTCGGCCCATTCAGGAGCACCTCGGCATGAAGGAGGCTGCAGATGTCCGCGACTACCTGGCGACTGACTCTGAGCCTCCGTATGCACTGCTCCTTGGAGAGGTCCAGGAAGCTGAACCTTGGTCTGTAGACCCTGTGGCGAGGGTAGTGCCTCCTGCAACGTCGCTCTCTCTGTTGTTGCCCTCAGTGCTTTTGTGCAGGTGCCTCTGGCGCAGCACTGTGTTGTGGAGCTCCACATGGCGAGGCTGGAGATGTTGCTCGTCCTCGGATGTAGTGGCGAATGCAGCCATGGCACCCCCCCATCCTGACGGTCTGTGTTTGAGGGGGTCCGCAAAGTAGTTAAATATGTTTGAACAGCAGAATTTTGAGTGGAAAGTAAGAATTTTCAGTGAAAACACAAAGATCTTGCAGCCAAAACTTTGTCTGAAATAACAGAGTGCCCTGCTGCAATAAGTGACCTTTTCTCCCCATCTGTCAAATAAGCATTTGAATGTCTCAATGGCTGCTGGCTGAAACATATCTATTGTAACATGGATTGTTTCCCGCAGCACGGGAAACACACTGAGGTTGCTTCAAAATCGCACCCCTGACTCAAAGTAGAGAAAGTTAAATAGTTCAACTACTTAAACTATCTCAACAACTGTGTAAAGTATCATCCCGCCGGTTTTAATTTCCGGTAGGACTTCCGCATTCGGGAGGCATCAATGGGGAACCCGGAAGTCTGCGGGTTGGAGCCGGGCTCTGAACCCGAACGGGGATTTCCCCGATTTTTGGAGCCCTCCGTCCCCATTGCACCCGCAATTTCCTGGGAAAATCGAGCCCAAGGAGTTTCTAAATACTGGGTGATTTTCCAACTTCACGCTGTTAGCAAGGAGATACACAATTTAAATGCTTGGAAAATCATGCACAGCTCATGCCTGAATTTCTGATATACACTTCCAGTGGTCGAGGCTCTGTGTAGTTGGAAAATTAATATCATCTCAACTCCAAGGGAGTGCTACAAACATTAACAGACTCCCCCCAACAGAATTTATTTTTTACAATATATTTATATTGTTAAGAATCTTGTGCCCGTAAGATTGTACGAATGGTTAAAGCAAGCTTCCAATAATGCTGATTAGTCCATGCAAATCACTTGACACCATTGCAAATCAGATCCCAACATTGACTTATGTCAACCACATGGGGGTCACCATTGACCAGAAACTTAACTGGACCAGCCATATAAATACTGTGGCTACAAGAACAGGTCAGAGGCTGGGAATTCTGCGGTGAGTGACTCACCTCCTGACTCCCCAAAGCCTTTCCACCATCTACAAGGCACAAGTCAGGAGTGTGATGGAATACTCTCCACTTGCCTGGATGAGTGCAGCTCCAACAACACTCAAGAAGCTCGACACCATCCAGGACAAAGCAGCCCGCTTGATTGGCACCCCATCCACCACCCTAAACATTCACTCCCTTCACCACCGGCACACTGTGGCTGCAGTGTGTACCATCCACAGGATGCACTGCAGCAACTCGCCAAGGCTTCTTCGACAGCACCTCCCAAACCCACGATCTCTACCACCTAGAAGGACAAGGGCAGCAGGCACATGGGAACAACACCACCTGCACGTTCCCCTCCAAGTCGCACACCATCCCGTCTTGGAAATATATCGCCGTTCCTTCATCGTCGCTGGGTCAAAATCCTGGAACTTCCTTCCTAACAGCACTGTGGGAGAACCTTCACCACACGGACTGCAGCGGTTCAAGAAGGTGGCTCACCACTACCTTCTCAAGGGCAATTAGGGATGGGCAATAAATGCTGGCCTCGCCAGCGACGCCCACATCCCATGAACGAATTAAAAAAAATAACATTATGGACCAATCAGACCATTAGAGGACAAAATTGAACCTGTTTTCAGCTGCCATGATAATTCCCCATAACTCTCCACGATACATTGACTCAAGCCATTTAACACACTTTGATCAGCTTCTGCTCCTTCAAGGGTTCCTGCTCCACTCCTGGGCTCAGCTTTAGCATCTGCTTCGCATCCTCCCAAACCACTCTAACTGCTTCATCTCTGCTTCCCTCTCCTCTGCCCCCCTCCTTCCCTCTTTCTTTCCATCCCTCCCATTCAAGTCTCCCAGTGCTCCTGCTTTGGCTCTGCTCCTTCCATTCCACCAAAGCTTGCCCAAAGTACTCCAGCACCAGCTGCACACCCTTTCGCCCAACAAATTCTGCCCTGAATGCTCTAGATTTTCACCCTCCCTTGCAAATAGTTTTAGGAGCACTCCTAGCTGCAGGCCACACTACTGCTGCTCTTCTTAATCTGCTTCACACATCCATGCTGTGTTCCCCACCTCTCTGGTCCTATTCCAGTCTCATACTGCTTCACATCGAACCACTTTGACAGTTTGGACTCCACTGCCTGCTCCATCTGCAGCCAAACTGCTCCCTTGCTGAGATACTGGTACTTCCTCATTCAGGCCCTGCTTTGACAGGCCCACTCCTGATGGGACCTCACTGTCTCCCCACTCAGCCTCACTGTCTCTCAGCTCAAGCCTAAGGTCATTTTACTAAAGTTTTCTTTTCATCAATTCTTTGTCTGGAATTGCCATTTCTCACCGAAGCCAGTTTTCTGTTCCCATTGTACATTACTGTCTATAACCCCCTCCTGATGGCAGCGCTTTCAATCTC
Organism: Heptranchias perlo; assembly: GCF_035084215.1. NCBI lineage: Eukaryota > Metazoa > Chordata > Chondrichthyes > Hexanchiformes > Hexanchidae > Heptranchias > Heptranchias perlo. The sequence goes on from NC_090330.1 coordinate 59,187,386, forward strand.
TAGAATGTTCTGACAAATTAGTGCCCCTTTTCCCCCCCAAAAATGTTTTGATATTGTCAATTTCACTTAGCATGTGACTTGGATTATGCCAGTTGCAGCAGATACATTGGCCCTGATATATACTGGGAGGCGGGGAGTGAGTGGGGGAGCAAGGCATAAACCAGGAAATCTTGGGGATGTGGAGGTCCTGCCGAATTCAATGGCAGGACCTCTAGCAATTTTTTATTCTGTTTCTCGCCCAACAGCCTGCCAAACTGATAGGCTGGCCGGCTGCCAGGCTGGAATGCCAGCGGCAGAAGGCTGCAATCTGTGACTGTTCAGGGAGTTGGTCCAGTAATCAGAAGGAAGGGAAAGATCGCGGGTTGAAGATGGGGGGGGGCGGGGGGCGGAGGGAGGGGATTGGCAGATCGCTTTGCAGGAGGTTCGGGATTGTGGGTTGGGGGGGGAGTTGGCAGATCGCTGGGCAGGAGGCTCGGGACTGCAGGTTGGGGGGGAGTTGGCAGATCGCTGGGCAGGAGGCTTGGGACCGCAGGTTGAGGGGGGATTGGCAGATCGAGGCAGCGAGGAGAGGCCTCGATCAGCAGAAGGTTTGTTTGAGGAGCCGGGGGGAATACTCCTGCTCCTCCTGGCCCACAAGCAATGCTCTAAAAAGCACTTACCTTCTGCAGCCAGCTGCTCCTGTCTCCATTAGCTGGCGAGTTTTCTGAGCCCTGGGAAATCCGGCCAGCAACTGTTAAATTTAAATCAGGCTCCCAACTACACTGTGGGAGCCTGAGTTAAATATTATAATGAATATTTGTAGGCACGCCACACAATCCTCCACTGTAAAAATGCAGGAAGGTGCATACACGGCGGGTTGGGGTCGCGTTTCATGATTTTTAATTTTTAATTTTGAAATAACAGCAACTTGCAATTAGTGATGGAATCCTAGAGAATAAGACCTAGGCGGCTGAAAGTATGGGGTCTATGGTGGGGCCGAAAGAAGGGGAATGCATAGAAGGCCAGAGCTAGATTTGTGTAGAGGGTTTTAGCTGGTTTTGAAGATAAATAGGGATGAGGCCCAGGAAGGATTTTAAGTCAAGGCCAAGAATTTTAAATTTGAGACTTTAGCAGACTGGGACCCACTATAGGCCTTCGAGGATGGAGGTCACGGGTGAATGGGATGTCTTTTAGGATAAGATTCGAGCAGAGTATTGCACAATCTGGAGTTTGTGGAGAATGGAGGATGGGAGGCCTGCCAGTAGAGCAGTGGAGTAATCGAGCCTGAAGAGGACAAAGACATGAATGAGGGTATTCGGCAGCATATGGACTGAAGCAGGGGGGAGATGGATGATACTATCGGGGTGGAAATAAGCGGTCTTTATGATGAAAAGGATATAGGGTCAGAAACTCAGTTCAGGGTCAAACAGGATGCTGAGGATATGAACAATGACTTGGGAGGAGGATGAAGTCAGTGGCAAGGGGTGAGGGGGAGGGGGCAGAGTTTGTGGCAGGGGCCAAAGACAATGGCTTCAGTCTGCCTGATGTTTAGCTGGAGGTATTTAAACTCATCCAAGACTGGATGTTAAACAAGCAGTCTGACAGTACAGAGGACAGTTGAGGGATCAAGAGAGTGGTGGAGAAGGTACTGGCAAAGAAATGGCTGTAAAATGAAAGACTTCCCACAGTACAGTTCACAACTCTGATTGATCAACTTTATTTTTGGCTGAAGACCTGAACGCCTTGAATGAACTGAGACCCACGTCATCCACATACAACATTTCATCTATGTGGCCCACCAAGAGACAAACTTAACTTTTATCCAAAAGCCTGATTGTTATCAGACTTTTGCGTAACATCCAATGGCCAATTCCTCAAAGAGGTCTTGATGTCCTATAGCAGTTTTGCTAGAAACAAAAGGTGGCGGCACTTCATGGGCAGGCAGCAGGCCTTCAATCACTGTTGGCATCCAACATTCCAGCCCCACTTCACTTGATGCTCCCAGTGAATCATGTGCTAGGCATCGAGAGCACCACAGCAATATTCAAATGAGCATATCTTTTTTTTTTATTCGTTCACGGGATGTGGGCGTCGCTGGCGAGGCCAGCATTTATTGCCCATCCCTAATTGCCCTCGAGAAGGTGGCGGTGAGCCGCCTTCTTGAACCGCTGCAGTCTGTGTGGTGACGGTTCTCCCACAGTGCTGTTAGGAAGGGAGTTCCAGGATTTTGACCCAGCGACAATGAAGGAACGGCGATATATTTCAAAGTCGGGATGGTGTGTGACTTGGAGGGGAACATGCAGGTGGTGTTGTTCCCATGCTCTTGTGCTTCTAGATGGTAGAGGTCGCGGGTTTGGGAGGTGCTGTCGAAGAAGCCTTGGCGAGTTGCTGCAGTGCATCCTGTGGATGGTACACACTGCAGCCACAGTGCACCGGTGGTGAAGGGAGTGAATGTTTAGGGTGGTGGATGGGGTGCCAATCAAGCGGGCTGCTTTATCTTGGATGGTGTCGAGCTTCTTGAGTGTTGATGGAGCTGCACTCATCCAAGCAAGTGGAGAGTATTCCATCACACTCCTGACTTGTGCCTTGTAGATGGTGGAAAGGCTTTGGGGAGTCAGGAGGTGAGTCACTCACCGCAGAATACCCAGCCTCTGACCTGCTCTTGTAGCCACAGTATTTATATGGCTGGTCCAGTTAAGTTTCTGGTCAATGGTGACCCCCAGGATGTTGATGGTGGGGGATTCGGCGATAGTAATGCCGTTGAATGTCAAGGGGAGGTGGTTAGACTCTCTCTTGTTGGAGATGGTCATTGCCTGGCACTTATCTGGCGCGAATGTTACTTGCCACTTATGAGCCCAAGCCTGGATCTTGTCCAGGTCTTGCTGCATGCGGGCTCGGACTGCTTCATTATTTGAGGGGTTGCAAATGGAACTGAACACTGTGCAGTCATCAGCGAACATCCCCATTTCTGACCTTATGATGGAGGGAAGGTCATTGATGAAGCAGCTGAAGATGGTTGGGCCCAGGACACTGCCCTGAGGAACTCCTGCAGCAATGTCCTGGGGCTGAGATGATTGGCCTCCAACAACCACTACCATCTTCCTTTGTGCTAGATATGACTCCAGCCACTGGAGAGTTTTCCCCCTGATTCCCATTGACTTCAATTTTACTAGTGCTCCTTGGTGCCACACTTGGTCAAATGCTGCCTTGATGTCAAGGGCAGTCACTCTCACCTCACCTCTGGAATTCAGCTCTTTTGTCCATGTTTGGACCAAGGCTGTAATGAGGTCTGGAGCCGAGTGGTCCTGGCGGAACCCAAACTGAGCATCGGTGAGCAGGTTATTGGTGGATAAGTGCCGCTTGATAGCACTGTCGACGACACCTTCCATCACTTTGCTGATGATTGAGAGTAGACTGATGGGGCGGTAATTGGCCGGATTGGATTTGTCCTGCTTTTTGTGGACAGGACATACCTGGGCAATTTTCCACATTGTCGGGTAGATGCCAGTGTTGTAGCTGTCTCATGAGGTGAGGTTAACTCTTCCTGTCACAGGCATGGCCAATACATAATTTGCTACAGTCCCATTTCCAGGCACAAAGTTGAACGGTTGCCTCCTCAAAGATAAGAGTTACTCATTTGACTCTAAATACAACTACTGTGCCCCAGTGCCACCAGCAAAGAGCTTAAAAAGAAGTACACTTGATAGGCTGGACATCAAGCAGACATTTGCCCAAACAATAATTTGTTTGAACTCTTGGACACCCCCAAACTGCCTGCATAAAGGCAGGCGAAGAAGCCACGTCAGGAGATGTGCTGACTATGTTGGGACAGATAGGATTGAAGCTACGTGATGGCAACATCATGGAAGTGGATCACAAAGGAGAGATGGTGGAACAGGATGGACTAGTCGACCATGTTATGCCTCTTCTCAGCAGTAGCCTTCTTCAGCCACCACCATGGCTGGTCCACATGTATGAGAAGTGACCAGTCCCTGTGCTTCCTCATCTAAATCATTAAAAATCTTCCAGAGTGTGGAATTCTGAGCTGATACATTCTTCAAGTGATGAGGGTACTGAGTGCTGTGGTGAGGCTGGTCGCTGAGAGGGTCTGGCCTACTGCTCCTGTGGTTTTGACACGTATGTAATAGTAAGAAAAGGGCATAAGATAGTTACATGGGCATAGATAGGCATGTAGTTGCTGTGCAGTCTGTTCATGGTGCAACACATTCATTGCTTTGCACCTGCTGTTAAGGGTGGCTTTTTTCTCTACCAAGAAGAAAAATATGTATTGACTGAGTAGTTATTTTGTGCTGTGTATTTTATGCCTTCAGTATGGCTTACTTGAGTGTAATGTACCTTATAGAATGTTTAAGCCCAAGCTTAATGCACTTTAATTGTCAACTGGATGTTTGCAAATTTATGGTCAGTCTTTAAACTTTCTCAGGTGCATCTTTCTAGATTTCCCCATTTGTCAACCATTTTCATTAATTAACTTTGTATTGCAATTGCAGCAGTTACTGAATAAATTCCAGGTAAATATATAAAGGTACTCAATCAAACTTGTCTGACATTCATTGACACCTAAATGTTTCTACATGTACGGCAGCCTTGAATATATAGCAGCCTACTTTTTTTTGACTCATTCTTATTTCTTTCCTTGGCACTTCTTCAAGTCTGACATCTTATTGTAGCTATCCCTCCAGCTTTTCCAGAAATACGAACATACATTGACCTCCAGGGTAACAGTCTTGGGTGCTTGGTTTAACCAACGAGTATTGGTGGGTTGCTCCTCCTTACCATGGAAAGCACTTCTCAATGACCGCACACCTTCCACTAGGAGCTGCAGATCATCATTAATGAATCAGGGTTTATGACTTTTGCACTGACCTTCCATTTCAGCCAGAAATTGTGCACTCCACAGCTCGACTGACCCACAGAGCACCAATTATACTGGTTAAGTGTCTGTTAAGCTAGTTGAACAGGTGCTTTCAGCTATGTGTTAATTTTAGTGCACCTAAACACGCTCGAGCTGAGAGAATGTACAGAGAATATAGTTGTGCATTCCTGGCATCGCATTAAAAGTAAGGGGTAAAATATTTAATTCCTATTTAATACATTGCCTATGTACTAAAAGGAATTTCACACCTTACTTTTTTTCAAAATTTATATTTCTAGTGAATATTGAATATTATGTTCATCAGTAAGTGCTAGAGAATGGAACACATTTCCACTTCAGGCACTCAGGGGTAAATTTTAAACCTGAAGAACAAGTGGGTTGGGGTCAGTAAAAATGTCTAAAATTTAGAGTGGGAACAAATCCCGGCTGCAACCCACCGACTTCCAGGCTTCACCCAGACGCATCTGGGTGCGCGCGCTTCAGAAACCCCGAAGTGTAAAGGGGCAATTAAGGTATTTGACGTATTTAAGGGACTTAAATTATAGTGTATTGAGGCAGACAAACGATTTTAACTCTACCTGAACGTGTCTCCCGTGGCCTCTGAAACACGCCATGGAAATGGAGGTGAATAGCAACTGGCAGCCATTTGGACCTTGAAACAAGTGATTGACACTTGTGAAGAAAAGGTGAGATTTTGCAGCAGGGCAATCAGTTCTCTCAAACAAACCTTTGGCTGAGAGTTCTTTGTGTTTAGACTGAGATTTCTTTGTTCACACTCAGAATTCTTGTGTTCACACATATTTACCTACATTTTGGACCCCTTCAAACTGACACCATCAGGATGGTGGGTGCAATGGATGTATTCAGCACTACGTCTGAGGAGGAGGCACATCAGCATCCGTGGCAGGCATGGCGTGCAGTTCTAGGAGTTGCAGCTCCACAAGACAGAGTGCACCACAAGGAGCTGCAGAAAAACAGAGAGGGGACCAACGGAGGGGCCGAGGACGCAGGAGGCACTACCCACGTGAGAGGGTCTACAGGCAGAGGCTGAACTCCCTGGACCCCTCTCTGAGGACCAGTGCCTACAAAGGCTCAGATTGAGTCGCCAGGTGGTCGCAGACATCTGCAGGCTCCTTCATGCAGAGCTGTTTGCGAATGGGCCTGGTGGGCACGCATTGCCCGTCACAGTTAAAGTCACCACGGCCCTCAGCCTCTTCACCTCCGGATCCTTCCAGGATGTCACTGGTGACATCAGCAGGATCTCTCAGTCGTCTGCACATAAGTGTATACGACAGGTCACGATAGGCATCCGATTACATCAACTTCCCCTTCGGCGACATCAGTAAGACTGAGAGGGCAGTGGGTTTTTAAATCTCTTGCTGGCTTCCCACGGGTACAGGGCACAATTGATTGCACACACGTAGCAATCCGAGCACCTGCACATGATCCAGGGCTGTTCATAAACCGAAAAGGATATTATTCCATCAATGCGCAACTGGTTTGCGACCACTGGAAGAGGTTTCTGCAGGTGTGTGTCAAATTCCCTGGCAGTTGCCATGATTCCTTCATTCTGCACGAATCCAACATCCCGGTCCTCAACCACGCATAAAACAGACTTAAGGACTGGCTCCTTGGAGACAAGGGTCCCCCTGCAGACATGGCTCATGACACCTGTGAGGAACCCCACCAGCGAGGCACAGCAACGGTACAACAACAGTCACATCACCACCAGGTCTGTCATTGAACAAGCCATAAGAATGTTGAAGATGTGTTTCAGGTGCCTGGATCGATCTGGGGGAACCCTTCAGTATGCACCAGTGAGAGTGAGTAGAATAATAGTCGTGGAACACCGCTCAACGAAAGGGTTCCAGGTGGATGAGGTCCCATGCGCTCATGCGGCAGCCGCACCTGCCATCAACATTGAAGAAGACAAAGATGAAGATGAGGACGAGGATGAGGAAGTGGAGGAGGATGATGGGCGAACCATTGGCAGAGCAGCATCTCACCTGGCTGCTCGTGATGCTAGGGAGTTGATAGATTCTCAAAGGGAGATCTGCAAAGTGACAATAGGCAAGGACTCAGACCACCTGTAACAACCACCAACACCACCCCTCCCCCCCCCCCCAAGGTTGCACTAAACAGTCAACCACACATACACTCATTGTAAACCTTGTGCACACCCTTGGTGATTACAAAATCTTAGACTTCCTCTTCCTATTGCTTCTACGTGGTACATCTCCTGTGGCTGCAGCAGAGGTAGTGGCAGGTTGCTCAGAATCATTCCCGCACTGCTTAGATGCTTTCGGCCTATGATCCCTGGGTTTTGGAGCCCATGAGGGCCCCTCCAAAGACTGCTCCACCTGCATCTGTGCAGGGGCAGACTCAGCCGTCTGGAGAGGAAGCAGCACTGCTGGTACTGGTTGAGAGGGGGCAACGAGTGAGACATGGGAGCACGTTAAGTGGAATCCCCACTTCCATGTCCCCTTTCACCATCATCCCTTTCCTGGGCCAGGGCCACTTCACTCCTACCACTCTACTGGGCTACAGTTTGGAGGACATGTGTGATGCCTTGTAACGCCAGTGCTAATGTTTCTGTCTGCCTGTTTAAGGCGGCAGCATGTTGTTCAGCGAGTCCGCACGGCCGTTGCCAGCACCTGAATGGACTCATTTGTGAGCCGTGCTGCCATTCCCTCCATCGCGGACATTCCCGCACCAGTCCACTAATGCTGGAGATGGACTCTTCCATCCTCTGCGTCAATGTGGAGACTGAGTGTGGCAAATCTTCCAGTACGTCACAAAGGTGCGTCTATACCTCTATGATTCTCCTTTACAAGGATGGCTCCCGGGGTTCAGCATCTGTGCCAAGCTGAGCAGAGGTTGGAGAGGAGTGTGCCCACCGACGCGGACACTCCACCGCTGCCCCTGACACCACTTGTGTGTGGTGACTCACCAGGTGACAACCCAACTACCTCTCTAATAGGACCCACCGAGATGTGAGTATCTGCGCTGGTGGATGGCTCACTAAGATGTGACGCTGTGTAGGGGGTGGTGGTGTGTGTCAGCTTCACCTCTGACTTCTGAGCGGTCCGAATCGCTCCCACTCCCTGGGTTCTCGACCTTGGACTTATTTGGGGGTTGTGACAAAAAAAAGTGCAGCAGACAACTGGTTTTGGTACAAGAAAAGAAACTGGGTTTATTGAAGTCACAAATGAACTTATAACACTAGGATAACACTGAGATTGTACAGACATACCAAGTACACTTAGTTAAGAATGGGGAACACGCGGCATAACGAGGGAAAATCACCCTACTAATCACCTTACCCTTGTCCCACCCCCAAAACCTAACTAAATTGAACTAGGAGAGGTCAGGGATCATGCTCACCAACCAGGGTTCCTTGACAGTTCGAAATCCAGCCAGGTAAGCCGGTTGCAGTTTTGGGGCACGCTCTTTGTGTCCTCTGGGCCCTGCCATCCCCACGTGGTCCTGGTCTGTGGAATCTGCGAAGGTTCTTCAGTTGGATAGAGTCTGTTGGTGCGGTAAGGCGCAGTTGTGGGTGGGCGATCTTCGTGGAGGGCTGTGGTTGCCTTGTTGCTGCTCCAAAACTGCTGTTTAAAACTGAACTGCTTAGAACCTGCTCCAAAACCAACCCCGCTGTGCTTCGTAACTGGTGGCCCAGTTATACTGTCTTTTCGAACTTCTTATCTGAATCCAAAACGAGGTTAGTTCTTTGTCTTCTTCAGGTGATTGTTGGCTTCCTGTCCCCGTAACTAGTCTTGAACTGAAAGCCATTGTATTGATGGGTTTGCATAATTGCATTGATTGCTACCTTCCTGCTTTTAGTAGTTAGTAGCGATAATTTATGCAAGGTTTTGATGGGCTTTAGTTTCGTGTAAGCTGAAGTCTTTCTCTGGGTTGATTGTTTTAAAGGGAAGAATGCGTATTCTGTCTTCTCTCATTGTCTGGTTTTCAGGAACAATCCACACTGCACCCAACAAGCCCGGGCATGTCCAGTCCCAGGCCCTCATGGGCCGAATCTCCTGTCTGCAGGGATCCATATTTAACCCAGCAGTTGGGTCTTCTGCCATAAAAGTCCAAAAGTCATGTCCTCGTTGATGATATGAAAAATGTGGGAATTTTGAGAACCCTTCAGCTGCGCCCTCAGAGGCACGGAGCTCCTCTGAGGAATGGCCCTCGTCCACTTCTTCACTCCTTGACGGTCCTGGAAGAGAACACACAACAATATTAAGATTCATCGCTGAAGTAATGTTGCGATGAGTATACTGAGGTCTGCAACAGGTCAATCATTGATAACATTAATCCACATTGTGTGTGAGGGATGTTAACGTTCTGTCACTAGACGTTTGCGGGGTACCAGTCTTGGCATCCCTGACGGCCAGGCACTTCACCATTTGGCTAATGTCCAAGGCCTCCTCCTCTGCCTCAAAAAGGCCATGATTTATGGCAGCCCTCCTCCAGTCTGACTCCTCACCATTGCATTTTGCACTCTCTTTTCCTACAAGGGGAGAAAGTACAGACGTGTGAGTGAGTGAGGGTGATGGGGTCACCCGATGGATGCATTGCTTTGGGTCAGGCTGACAATGAAAGAGATGCATCAGAGGGTGACGATCAGACAGATTGATCACATTGCATCAGGATTGGGGTGAGTGGGAGAGGTGGGTGCACAAATTGGGGGCGGGGGGGTTAAGAAGTGCACAGAAAGTAAAGGTAACTTGACACTGAGCCTTAAGTGGGTGTGAGGAGTGATGATTGGAGTAGGTTTCACGGCCAGTGTGGTGGGGGGGGGGGGGGGGGGGAGGGTAATGTTAACCACAGAATGCAGGTGAATCAGTAACTGTACTCACATTTCCTGACCTGGTTAGGTTATTAAATCGCTTCCTGCACTGCACCCAAGATCTGGGCACCATGCGTCTGCTGCTGACCTGTTCTGCCACCTCCAGCCACGCCTTCTTGGTGGCAGGACCAGGTTTTTTCCTCTTGCCAGGTGGTATAGCACCTCCCTCCTGCTTCTCACAGCAGCAGTAGTATCTGTAAGGTGGCGTCCGAGTACCTAGGTGCAGCCTTTTCTCTATGATGTTATTCTCTGCTTTTTACTCCTTTCTCCTTCAAAATGCATTGTTGCATTGGTCCTTTAAATAGTGGGCTTTGAATCGCGTCATGCAGGTGTGCAGTACGCCCGCTGCACAGCCTGAGGATGCGAAACTCGGAAGTTGAATTAAGTGGCTTTAATTGAGTCGCGATTGCTCGGGAACACGCACAAAATTTTTTTCTGGGTTTCCCACCCACTTATTGATCCCCCCGTTGAGAATCCGTCTCATTGTTAAAATTTAAGCCTCAGTGCCAGCATCAAGCACAACAGCCCTCCCCAACTCATAATACCAATTTAGTGCCAATTTATGATGGAAAATGAGTGGTTTAGTGCTGTGGAACTACAGCCTTGAGGAACTGAGTTGAAATTGTTCAAAGCATTTCACATGGGACCTATACAGTCAAGAGAGAGGAGATTGAAATTTCATCCCTTCAGTCTTGACTAGATTCAAACTTAAGTCCCAAAGGTTAAACAAAATTCTGCTATCATACTGTGCCAGCCAGTCGCCCCTTGGCATCACTACTGTGGCTTTTTTTTAAAACTCCCCTGTCCAATACAAGTGCTCAGTTGATACTTCTAAGCTCTAAACATGCAGGGGAATCTTTGAGATGATCCTCTATAATTAGCAGTGAAGAATTCTATATTTATACAATGTTAAATCTAAGCCGACTCATGTCATATGCAATTATAGCACCACTGAAACTGGAAAGGGAGATTCTATTCCTGAAGATAACTAAATCCTGTTTTGTTTATTATCTAGAAATGAAGCAGATCAAGTGGTTCACAATTTTACTCGTTGCATTGTACAAACACATTGTAAACATCTAGAAGATGTTTCTAAAACTGCTTTTGGCACCATGTCAAGGGGAAGCAAGCCAAATATGAAGTTAAGCAGCAAGCTCTGCCAATTCCTGACAAGGACACCGTAAAGATTCCTTGCTTTACTTTTACCTTGATGATCTCAGTCACTGATTGCTTCACTCCTGCAAATCAATATTTACTACTGTAATGTGGGGCTGGGAAATTTCTATATTAACCCTTTCCAATTCATGTTACTGTTCTTAGCAGTTAGCTAATGAACTTTGATTCTTCGGAAATTTTAGAATGCTGCATCTGTTCACAAAGCAGTTAGTTGGCAATTCCCAATTAACTCAGAAAATATCAATTCCATTATATCTGTTTTACTTTCCACTTCTTATGAGGAAGATTACACAGTATAAACTTCATTCATTTTGTAAATACCAGAAGACCAGAATGCAGGAAAACATTAGGAAATTGAGACCTAAAATTAAGCGCCTGTCATAACAAATCATATTAGCACGTCAGTCTACATCAATATTCGAAGCTGTGCTTTACACTAATAATTCTCAAGTATTCATTCTGTACAATAGTTAGTGCTCAATGGTCATCGGATATCACTAGGAATGGAATAATAAGTCAATATTTTTAACCTTAAAAATGATCCAAGAGCTAAGTATTACAATTTAAACCAGAATAGATATTTTGGTGATACCTGACATTATTCTACTATAACTGAGGGATATTTGAATACTATAAAATTTGAATGTTAGCAAGTGGAAGCAGAAAAATCCCTGTTACTTCACAAATGAATGCAGTATTAAACTCACTGATGCATGTAATAAATAAATCCATATTGGAAACAGTCTTTCATGCCAGGGAGAGATAAATATATAACTACTTCATATATTTTTCTGTTTCATTTATTTATTTTTCTATCCAGTTTTCTTCCCTTCTTTTCTGAAGAACTAACTCCTACTGGGGTTTGGTTTGATGGGCATCAGCAGTCATCCCATCAAGTGATTGTTCTTTGAGTGTTAGCCTGGGCATTGAGGCCCTGACATTCCTGGGTTATAAGTGGTTGTAACAGTGGTTATAAGCTCGATTTCCACTCAGGGGTGGGGTGGGGGGGGGGGGGGGGCGGTGGAGATGAACATGGGGCTAAATCTGATTCTGTTAGGAATCCACCCCATTAGACGGGACCTTTAAAATACAGTTGCGGGGGTGGTGGGGGGGAAGGGTAGACTGTGGTGGCTCTTCCACCTGTCTACCCTTTGTCAAGGGAATGTGTTGGGGGGACTGATGAAAGGTCATCATCCTGAAATGTTAACTCTGTTTCTCTCTCCACAGATGCTGCCTGACCTGCTGAGTGTTTATAGCATTTTCTGTTTTTATTTCAGGTTTCCAGCTTCCGCAGTATTTTGCTTTTGTTTTAGTGTGATACAATAGAGTTGGCTTGTAAACTGTGGGTAATTTGGGCTGTACTGCACTTCAGGAGAAAGTTCACATTTTCCTGTTTTGAGTCCTTAATGCAGACCTTAAAAGAATTCTTCAGGATGAGCTCCTATAATTGCCATAGTCTAGAGCTTCAGTAATAACTATACAGCCCCATACTGTTGTCATTTTAATTACTTATAAGTTAAATAAAGATTTGAAATAGACATACACATGATTTTCCTGTCAGCATTTTATTGCCAATTTCCTATTTGTAGATAGGCGATGGGATCTGTTTAAATAGAAAAGGAATTGGAAGAATGTTTGTTCAATTTGTTATTTACATTAAAAAGAGCTTTATTTTTGTAAGTCATTTTATATTCCTTCTCTTATCTTTTGGGGCCCTCTGTGCCACGTACTATATATGAATGTATGAACATACGAAACTGATACGCAGGAAAAGACCAGCTGCTCCATCAAGCCTGCCCTACACCATGATGGCCAGACCATCATGACTAAAGACTTCTCCCCCCTCCTCACCTTCCACCCACCCCCGCAGCCATGGAATTTCCTGGGAGACACAAAAACCCCCCCAGAAAAACCCATATCAGTAAGGGAAAAAATACCCTGGAAAATTCCTCTCCAACCCACTCTGGCAATCAAAACCAGTCCAGGAGATCACATGGACCAAGTGTTATCTATAAAGGCACTTATCTTCCATATGATGCAATCTCTGCCCCAGTCAGGAACCAGTCCAGCTCCTTCTTAAAGGCATGTAGAGAGTCAGCACCACCACACCAGCCGGCAATATATTCCAGAGGCTCACAATTCTCTGGGAAAAGAAGATCTACCTAACATCCAGACTATTCCTACTCTTCCATAGTTTAAAATTGTGTGCCCTGGTCCTCCCCAATCTGTTAAACTGGAATGGGGACACTGTCCAGCCCTTTAATTATTTTATAAACCTCTATCAGGTCACCTCTAAGCCTATGCTGCTCTAAAGTAAATAGTCCAAGGTCTGTCTGAGTAGCTGAGGTTCTTAAAGATAGGAATCACTCTCGGAGCTCTCCTCTGGATCTTTTCCAAGGCTACTGAATCACCCACCATGTGGGACGACCAAATCTGGGCACAGTACTCTAGATAGGGTCTGACCAGAGACCTGTATAATGTCAAAATGGTGTCCTTTGATTTATACTGAATGCTTCTATTAATATAACCCAATACCCTGTTAGCTTTAGCTACAGTTTCTCTACATTGGTCAGGAACCTTTAGTGATCTGTGCACAATAACACCAAGATCTTTTTTGCCTCTCAACCTCTTTCAGTATTGAGTATTCAGTATATCCTGGTCAAGAGAATGGGCAGAAATGTACCTGTTCTCAGGTTTCTGCCAATGTTGCTCTGTAACTCACTGCAGGGGTGTGAAGTGTGGCCTAGGGTGACTTACCGTCCAATTTTGTCTCCATTCATGTTAAGAAAATGTTTTATTTCTGCTTGCCCTCTTCCCCATCTGTAGCTCCTCCTAAATGAGATGACAATCTTTGCTGGTGCTCCAATGGACAGCATCCTGAAAGAGAATAATCCTGTAAAAGTTTATATCAAGAATTATTTTTAATCAACAAAATTGAAGAATTTTGAAGCACAGTATATTAATTACATTTTTAAAAAAATAACAGTACACAGTGCAAATGTGCCATGCTTAAAAATGTAACCATTTGGAAACATAGGAACAGAAGTAGGCCATTTAGCACTTCGAGCCTGTTCCGCCATTCAGTGAGATCATGGCTGATCTGTGACCTAACTCCATATACCCACCTTAGCCTCATATCCCTTAATACCTTTAGTTAACAAAAATCACTCAATCTCAGATTTAAAATTAACAGTTGAGCTAGCAACAGCTGCCGTTTGAGGAAGAGAGTTACAAACTTCTACCACCCTTTATGTGTAGAAGTGTTTCCTAACTTCACTCCCAAAAGTTCTGGCTCTCATTTTTAGGCTATGTCCCCTAGTCCTAGACTCCCTGACCAGTGGAAATAGTTTCTCTCTATCTACCCTATCAGTTCCCCTTAATATCTTGAAAACTTCGATCAAATCACCCCTTAATCTTATAAATTCCAGGGAATACAACCCTAGTTTGTGTAATCTCTCCTTGTAATTTAACCCTTGGAGTCCAGGTATCATTCTAGTAAATTTACGCTGCACTCACTCCGAGGCCAATTATACCTTTCCTAAGGTGCGGTGCCCAGAACTGAACACAGTACTTCAGGTGTGGTTTAACCAGGGCTTTGTATGGCTGCAGCATAACTTCTACCCCCTTGTATTCTAGTCCTCTAGATACAAAGGCCATCATCCCATTAGCCTTTTTGAATATTTTCTGTACCTGTCCATGACATTTTAATGATCTATGTACATGGATCTCTAAGTCTCTTTGGACCTCCACTATTTCGAGCTTTTCACCATTTAGAAAGTACTCTGATCTATCCTTTTTAGGTCCAAAGTGGATGCCCTCACATTTTTACAGTTTTACCCATTCACTTAGGAACATAGAAACATAGGAACAGGAGTAGGCCATTCAGCCCCTCATGCCTGCCCCGCCATTTGATAAGATCATGGCTGATCTGTGATCTAACTCCATATACCTGCCTTTGGCCCATATCCCTTAATACCTTTGATTGCCAAAAAGCTATCTATCTCACATTTAAATTTAGCAATTGAGCTAGTATCAATTGCCGTTTGCGGAAGAGAGTTCCAAACTTCTACCACCCTTTGTGTGTAGAAATGTTTTCTAATCTCACTCCGGAAAGGTCTGGCTCTAATTTTTAGACTGTGGCCCCTACTCCTAAAATCCCCAACCAGTGGAAATAGTTTCTCTCTATCCACCCTATCTGTTCCCCTTAATATCTTATAAACTTCGATCAGATCACCCCTTAACCTTCAAAACTCTAGAGAATACAACCCCAATTTGTGTAATCTCTCCTTGTAACCTAACCCTTGAAGTCCGGGTATCATTCTAGTAAACCTACGCTGCACTCCCTCCAAGGCCAATATGTCCTTCCGAAGGTGCGGTGCCCAGAACTGCTCACAGTACTCCAGGTGCGGTCTAACCAGGGTTTTGTATAGCTGCAGCATAACTTCTGCCCCCTTGTACTCTAGTCCTCTAGATATAAAGGCCAGCATTCCATTTGCCTTCTTGATTATTTTCTGCACCTATTCATGATACTTCAATGATCTATGTACCTGAACCCCTAAGCCCCTTTGGACATCCACTGTTTTTAACTTTTTACCATTTGACCTCACATTTGTCGACATTGAATTCCATTTGCCACAGTTTTGCCCATTCACCTAATCTATCAATATCGCTTTGTAATTTTATGTTTTCATCTACACTGCTTACAATGCCACCAATCTTTGTGTCATCGGCAAATTTAGATATGAGACTTTCTATGCCTTCATCTAAGTCGTTAATAAATATTGTGAATAATTGAGGCCCCAAGACAGATCCCTGCGGGACTCCACTAGTCACATCCTGCCAATGTGAGTACCTTCCCATTATCCCTACTCTCTGTCGCCTTTCGCTCAGCTAACTTGCTAACCAAGTCCATACTTTTCCCTCAATTCCATGGGCTTCTATCTTAGCTAACAGTCTCTTATGTGGGACCTTATCAAATGCCTTCCAGAAGCCCATATAAATAACATCCATTGACATTCCCCTGTCCACTACTTTAGTCACCTCCAAAAAATTCAATCAGGTTTGTCAGGCACGACCTTCCTTTCACAAATCCATGCTGGCTCTCTCTGATTAACTGAAAATTCTCGAGGTGTTCAGTCACCCTATCCTTAATTATAGACTCCAGCATTTTCCCCACAACAGATGTTAGGCTAACTGGTCTATAATTCCCCGGTTTCCCTCTCTCTCCTTTCTTAAAAAGCGGAGTGACATGTGCAATTTTCCAATCTAGAGGGACAGTTCCTGAATCTAGGGAACTTTGAAAGATTATAGTTAGGGCATCTGCAATGTGCTCACCTACTTCTTTTAAAACCCTGGGATGGAAACCATCTGGGTCTTGGGGATTTGTCACTCTTTAGTGCTATTATCTTCTTCATTACTGTTGCTTTACTTATGTTAATTTTATCGAGTCCTTGTCCCCGATTCAAAATAAGTTTTCTTGGGATTCTTTTTCAACTGTAAATACTGATGCAAAGTAATTGTTCAATATGTCCGCCATTTCCCTATTGTCAATGACAATATCCCCACTTTCAGTTTTTAAGGGGCCAACACTGCTCCTGACCACCCTCTTTTTCCTAAAAATCTATAAATATCTCCCTGTAATTTTATGCTTCTATCTACACTGCTTCCAATGCTGCCTATCTTTGTGTTGTCGGCAAACCTGGATATGTGGCTCTCTATCCTGTCATCTAAGTCGTTAATAAATACAGTGAATAGCTGAGGCCCCCACACAGATCCCTGTGGGACACCACTAGACATATCCTGCCAATTTGAGTACCTGCCCATTATCCCTGCCTCTGTCTCCTGCCGCTCAGCCAATTTCCTAACCAGGTGAATAATTTGCCCTCAATTCCATGAGCTTCAACTTTAGCTAACAGTCTCTTATGAGGGACTTTATTCAACGACTTCTGGAAGTCCATATAAATAACATCCATAGACATTCCCCTGACCACTACTTTAGTCACCTCATCAAAAAATTCAATCAGGTTCGTCAGGCAAGACCTACCCTTTACAAAGCCATGCTGGCTCTCTGATCAGCTGAAAATTTTCAAGATGTTCAGTCGCTCTGGGGGTTAAATCCAATAACTCCCGAATTCGGGCGCATGGTGCGCGTTTAACCCATGCCCGGTCATTCCGGTGCAGGCAGCTGGTGAGATTTGTGCTGCCTACTTATTTCCAGCGTGAGCAACCAGGCCTAGCTGCATTGTTCAGTGACTTCACACCAGCAGGGGGACCCGGATATCATGTGAGTTGCTCGCACCTCTTAAAGGCAGGCTACACCTCTTAAAGGCAACCTGTGCCTCTTAAAGGCAGCCTGCACCTCTTATTTGCAAAAAATAAGATACGGGTCTGCACCGAGTCTGAACGGAGATCAAACATCACACACGTAAAACACAGATGCAGGTCCCGTCCCTATCTGCACGCCAGACCTCACCAATCTGCCGACCTGAGTTTGTACCAGGCCTGCGAGAGAGCGTGCACCAAGGTTCTCTGGTGATACACTAGAGGCCTTGGTGCAAGAGGTGGACAGGAGGAGGGGCATCCCATATCTGCAGGGGGGCAAGAGGCCCTCCAGTCATATGCTCCCGAGGCAGTGGGAGGCAGTAGTAGATGAAATCAATGCCACGATTGCCACATGCATAGCACCATGATCATGGATGCAGTGCAGGAAGAAATTCAAAGCTTTGATACGAATGGTCAAGGTGAGTTAGGAAACTGTCAAGTGGTATCTCCTACCAACTGCACCACTCGCCGCATCCACTGCACCACGCACTACACACCCTATCACCCACATATCATCAAACAATCAGTACTCAACTCTTCCAATCAGGTGCTTCCTCTCATCCTCACACATTACCACTGTTACAAGCTGAACTCCCACAACTCACAGGTCACACACACTGGCAGCTATTCAACCATGACAGGCACATCACCCAAACATCCTGCTGGACACTCACCGACACATCCTGCTTTCTTGCAGGAGAAGGTGGCGCACCACAGGAGGCAGCAAGTGGGAGTGGCATTTAGCCTCTCGAGCCTGTTCCACCATTCAGTGAGATCATGGCTGATCTATGACCTAACTCCATATATCTGCCTTAACCCCATATCTCTTAATACCTTTGGTTAACCAAAATCTATCAATCGCAGATTTAAAATTAACAATTGAGCTAGCATCGACTGTCATTTGCAGAAGAGCATTCCAAACTTCTCCAACCCTTTGTGTGTAGAAGCTTTTCCTAACTTCACTTCTGAAAGTCCTGACTCTAATTTTTACGCTATGTCCCCTAGTTCTAGTATTCAAGTATAGGAGACCTCCAAAAACAGGTACAAATACATCAGCAGCCAGAAGCAATAATCCAGCAACTAACCTGTAAATCCTGCATGGTCCTTTTAAATAGTGTTGGTGGGGCTCCTCCAGGCCGTCTAAGAAATGTTCAGCTGTTCATGGTTAAGACAATGTGTTGGCTGGAGTGTTGAGTGCCAATTTGGTATCTATCCCCTTAAATCAGCATTGCACACTGATCTAATGCATATTCCCCTTACTTTACATGATGCCGGCGTTCGTTATCTGTGCGCAAATGCTTTTACCAAGATGGCGTCCGGCCCACGTCATGCTAGAAGCGTCTGCGCGCATTCCGGATGCCATTTTGGGACCTTAGGAGGCCGCGTAGTGCCTGAAAAATGGGCACTACACGGCCCAATTTCTAGCCCTCTATCTTTACTTATAGACTCTAGTAATTTCCCAACAACAGATGTTAGGCTAACGGGTCTATAATTCCCTAGTTTCTCCCTCTCACCTTTCTTAAATAGTGCAATTTTCCAATCTAAAGGAACGGTTCCTGAATCGAGAGAACTTTGGAAGATTATAGTTTGTGCATCTGCAATGTTCTCACTTACTTCCTTTAAAACCCTGGGATGGAAACCATCTGGTCCTGGGGATTTGTCACACTTTAGTGCCATTATTTTCTTCATTACTATTAATTTGCTTATGTTATTTATGGAGAGTCCCATCCCTGATTCAAAATTAGTTTCCTTGGGCTATCTGGTATGCTATCCTCTTCCTCTATTGTAAATACTGATGCAAAGTAATTATTTAATATATCTGCCATTTCCTTATTTTCATTTATAATATCACCATTACCAGTTTTTAAGGGGCCCCCACCTCTTTTTCCTAATATAATTGTAAAAAAAATTGTGTTGATTTTGATATCCCTTGCAAGTTTCTTTTCATACTCTTTTTTTTGTTGCTCTTACTATCTATTTTGTCACCCTTTGCTGTTCTTTGTATCTCTCCCAGTCGCCAGGATCTGTGCTATTTTTTGCATTTTTGTATGCTTTTTCTTTTAGTTTTATGTTGTCCCTTACCTCTTTTGTTGTCCATGGCTGTTTTTTTTGGCAAGTAGAGCTCTTGCCCATTAGGGGTATAAATTGATTCTGTATCACGTTAAATTCTTTTTTGAACACTTCCCACTGATCTTCTGTCGTTTTACCCATTAACAGATTTAGCCAGTTTACTGTGGACAGTCTCTGTCTCATCCTGTTGAAGTCAGCCTTACCTAACTTTAGGATCTTAGTAGCTGATACGGGTTTCTCCCTTTCAAACACAATGTTGAACTTGATCATTTTATGTTCGCTATTAGATAAATGTTCACACACCATTAGGCTGTTAACTAAATCTGGCTCATTACTCATTATTAAATCTAATATGGCCTGCTCCCTTGTTGGTTCTAGGACATATTGTTGCAGAAAGCTGTCCTGAACACACTCAAGAAATTCGCTACCTTTCTGACCTGAGCTCGTCTGCTTATCCCTATCTATATGAAAAGTAAAATACTCCATTAAAAACACTCTGCCTTTGCTACATGCTTGTCTAATCTCTGCATTTATACATTCTGCCACTTCATAGCTGCTACCAGGGGCCTATAAACTACAGTCTTAAATCCTTTTCTATTTCTTAATTCTACCCATAAAGTCTCCCTTGCCTGCTTACCTCTCGTTATAGTCTCTCTTATCATTGAAATAATTTCATCTTTAATCACTAAGGCTACTCCTCCCACTCTAGCAGTTTCCCTATCCTTCCTATAGACCTTATAACCTGGTATATTCAGTTCCCAGTCCTCACTGTCTTGCAGCCATGTCTCAGTAATGGCTACTATGTTGCACCCTCTAAGTTGAATTTGCGCTTGCAATTTATTTAGTTTGTTCCATATACTCTGTGCATCTGTATAAACAACACTTATTTGGGCCACACACCCTAACCTGTCCTTTTGCTCTAATGTTGTTTTTCTCACAGATTTCTTATTTCTCTCTCCTGATTTAATTACTTTACATCTTTTAGTTTTCCCTTTACCTGTAGTGCCTAAAGCATAATTTCTGACTATTACTCAACTCTCTTCCTTTTTGTTTGTTTTAGAATTATTATTTATACTACCTTTTCCACCTGAACCTCCTCCCCCCATTTACTAGTTTAAAGTCCTCATGACCGCCCTATTTATCATTTCCTCTGGGACCCTGGTCCTAGCCCGGTTCAGGTGGAGCCCATCCCAGTGGTATAATTCCTTCCTGTCCCAGTACTGGTGTCAGCGTCCCACGAAATGGAACCCCTCTTTCCCACACCACTCTTTCAGTCACATGTTCACCTCCCTAATCTGCTTATCTCTACGCCAATTTGCACATGGCTCGGGTAATAATCCAGAGATTATAACCCTTGAGGTCCTGTTTTTTTAGCTTAGCTCCTAGCTCCTGGTACTCTCTGAACAGGACTTCTTGCTTATTCTTTCCTATGTTGTTGGTCCCAACATGGACCACAACGGATCCTACCCCTCCCTCTCCAATATCCTTTCAAGCTGGTTCAAAATGTCCCTCACCCTGGCACCGTGTGGGACTCTCCATCCTGCTTACAAAAGATGCTATCTGTCTCCCTACTACTACCATAACACGCTTCTCCTCCTCTTCCTCCTCCTCCTCCTCCTCTTCCTCCTTTTGGACGGCCTCCTGCTCTCAGGTGCCATGGATTCTGGCTGTCCTTTATTCTTATCCTCACAGGTAGCAAGTACATTGTACCTGTTGGATAGGATCAGTTTCTGCGGATCCTCGTTCTCTATCTCACCTGGGTTCCCCTTACTCTGTACACTATCGGTCACACCAGCCCCGTTCTGATCCTGTACCTCTCTATGAGGTGTGACTGAGGTCTGGAGCAAACTGTCCAGATACTCCTCCCCCTCCCTTATGTGTCGGAGTGTCTCCAACTCACTCTCCAGCTCAACGACTCTGAGCTGGAGAGATTCAAGGCGGAGACATCTACTGAAGATGTGTTCACTCTTGCTGTCCACACACACAACCTGCTCTGCCACATCTTAGTCTATATTTATTTATAGATAATTACTTTTGAGTTTGTTTTGTTTTTTTTTGCTTTTAAAAAAAAATTAGCACCTCCTTCCCCCTCTACACCTAATTCCCACTCTCACCAAATTCTCAAGTTCCCACTAGGTTCGCGATCCACTCTCTTCGTAATGCACTCTGTATTTCCTTATATAATCAAAAATAATTAGACACATTTCAAGTATTTGCTCTTCTTCTAGAAATAGGTATGCAGTTGATTCAAAAGGGCTTCTTATTGGAAACATTGTCAGTCCTACAACTGTCATTATGTTTGGCTCTTCTGTTCACCATTTGATCCACACTAGTGGATATCAATGGCTTCTCCATCTGGACACTGTTGGCTGACAAAGATGCCCTTTTGGTCTGGGTATTTGCAATTATTATATAGAATTACAAAGAATGTACAGCCCAGAAACAGACCATTCGGCCCAACAGGTGCATGCTGATGTTTATGGTCCACACGAGCCTCCTCCCTTCCTATTTCATCTAACCCTATCAGCATATCCTTCTTAAATAAAAACAGATCATGCTGGAAATTCTCAGCAAGTCAGGCAGCATCTGTGGAGAAAGAAACAGAGTTAACGTTTCAGGTCGATGATCTTTCGTCAGAACTGGAAGAAGTTAAAGATTGTTATCTGCAGAATTTTTGCTTTTGATTCAGCATATCCTTCTATTCCTTTCTCCCTCAGGTGTTTATCTAGCTTCCCCTTAAATGCATCTATGCTAGTCACCTCAACTATTCCTTGTGGTAGCAAGTTCCACATTCTAATCACACTTTGGGTAAAGAAGTTTCTCCTGAAATCCCTATTGGATTTATTAGTGACTATCTTATATTTAACTCAAAACTCCTTGAATTGTACACAGATGGATATATATTTTGTTGGAGTAATATGCTATCCAGCTTCAGTTGGCTGGACATCTGTGACTGATATCTTTCCTTTCCACATCCCTTAAAATAGTCTTAAAAATATTCTGTTGATTCATCTGTCTTTTTTGACATTATTCAGATTTTTATGTACATCTGTGAAAGAAGGGATATGGATAATTTCTTCATCGTCCCTTCTATGGACTCTGAATCATCAAGGGTTTCCATGCAGCAATAAAAATATGCTCCTTCACTCAAATTAGTGCTTTGTCATGCATTTTTATCTGGTAATCTGCTGACTATTCCATTGTTGCAGAAATCCTCTCCTTTACTTAGAAGACCCAGAACAATGAAAATTTTTCTACAGGGGAAAAAAACACTTAGGAATGAGAATCACTGAGAAGTTCACCTATCTTCCTGGCTGGTGGAAAGTGCACAATAGAGAGCAGAAAAATACGAACGAAGCAGGGAGAAAAAGAAAATCCTAAAAAGAGTGGGAAAAAGCTTGGATGGAAGTTTTGCCTTTTGTGTGAAAGTATACAGATACACCAAACTGTTTGTGAATGTACAGAATTTGCAAATGTATGCAATCCGTAAATCTGCAGAGGGATCAAAGGCAAAACTATGACTATATTAGTATATACTGTGTTTTACACCTAGCATCATCCTGGCGACTTGCATCGATGCATTTAAGGAGAAGCTAGATAAACATGAGGGAGAAAGGAATAAAAGGATATGCTGAATCAAAAGCAAAATACTGCGGATGCTGGAAATCTGACCTTGGAATTGGATTCAGTACAGTCTGATATCAAGCTGCGCTTCATTGCTTTATGAATAAGCTGTCACAATAGACAGTCATTAAACAATGAATGAGTGGATTTCATACAGTGCATATTCCTATGGTTGATTCAACAACATCTGAAAAATGCATTGATAAAATACCCACATATGCTAATTTTGTTCCAAGGGCACGACAGCACAGCGGCAGACTTTGAGAATGAAAGTATTGCAAGATGTATATTGAATAAAGTAGGAAAAATAAACTAAGCCTCATTTCTTTACTTCCTCAGTCTGCACTGATTAAAAGAATTCAAATTCCACTATCCACCCCTGAACACTGATCCCACACCTGACCAAATATTTTAAAAATTCAAACCTTACAAAAAGGATCTTAAAGTACTGCAACACCATTTTTAAAATTCAAGATTCAAATTTCCTATAAAATGCAATACTATATTTTAATGAAATTTTTCTTGGCAAAGGATTTACAATATTCTTTCCTTTTCTCATAAAGATGTTAACATGTGTGGCCATCCAGTATTTTGGTAGGGCAGCCTGGAGCATATTTATGCTGAATTCTTTAAGGCTGCTCTGGATTAAAGGCAGAATGGTAATGGTTTTAGAGAGCTGTTCTTCTGAAATTTCATACCCTTAGTGTTCCAGAGTCCAGTTGTAATTTCCATCCACGGGAGTGGGGTGGTGGGTGGCGAATGGAACTAGAGAGACCTAAAGCTACTGAAAGGTCTCATTGATACTGGTGGTTCTCAAGGTTGTCACAACACAAATATCTAATGCTTTGGAGGCCCACAGAGTAATCAGAAAGGAACAGACTGGATTTTGTCCTTATGAGGAATATGGCAAGCTGTGACTTTAAACAAGATCGTGGAATGTTGTAAGACTCAAGGGAAATCCACCTCCTTTTTCTTTAATGATTTTCATGATGCTGTTGGCCAAGTATCTCATGCAACCCTCATGAAGAAGCAGGAAGAATGTGGCTAAATATTGGATTTTGTCCAAGATCTGTGTGAGGTTAGATGGGAAACTCATTAAAGCTATCTATTTTTAAAAAGGAGACAAAGTAGTCCACTGGTCACCCAACCTGTCCAATATCTTCATCAGTGATGTGTTAGATGGCATTGTAAGGGATGGTCTCAGAGGTCTTCTTCAGGTATTTCTGAAAGAATTAAAATGCATCTTTTTAGAGATGATTTTGTGTTGTTGGTGGGCTCGCTTAGGAATTTAGTGCATTCTACTTACAATTTTGAACAATGGGCTAAACAGTGGGTTATTGTGGTGCATTCCACTGTTATTTGAGGACCTAAACTATTAGGAACATTATCATTCTTATTTAGAGAATAATTAACCTATGTTTGTTCTTCTAACTATTCTGAAAGGATTCCTCTAGTTTTGAACTGGCAGTCACCAACAGAATGCAACCAATGAATGAAGTGGGAAATTCTAAAATTAACAACTGCTGACCAATGGTTACAAGTCAGAAACCATTGCAACTAGAAAGAGCTCTTGATCAGCTACATTGAAGCAGAATGGCAGAGGACAGGGAGGAGACAATAGGAAAGGGTCCAAATTCTGAAGTTTTATGGTGAGATGAAGTTGACTTGTAGATATGGTGCAGTCAGTTTGTAGCATCCATGAACCTGTGTCCAGTTTCGAGGACAGTTGTGGAGAGGGAGTGGATCCAAGAACCATTTGAGGGGCCAGAGAATTAGCAGCAATTGCTGCTGGAGATTGTCCAATCGATCCAGAGGGCTGAGGAGCAGTGTAGAGTTGACCATGAGCCAGCAGAGGTTGATCTAGGGGTTCAGCAGAGGTGCCTAGTGCATAGAGGTGTAGTGTTACACTGCGTACCAGCAAATTTGTTGGACCAGCAAAAGAAGGAGGAGAAGTGGGAATGAAACCCGAGGACCAAAAGCGGTGAAGTTCAGGGAATCAGGGGAGGGTGAAAGGCAAATCCATGAGCTCAGTGTGGATGAGGGAGGTGGTCTGAGGAACAGCTGTAGGGAGGTGAGGGGTACACAAGATGAGGAGAAGCAGCAGGAACTTGAGGAGCTGGTCCAGCCCAATCCAGTGAAGGGTGATGGAAGAGTTCAGATGGACGAGTGAGCAGAGCAGAGTCAGCAGCCACAAGAAACAAGCAGATAGCAGAAAAGCAGAGATCATTCAGCAGCATGGGAGCAGAATCCAGAGCAGGGGAGGAACCAACAGGCTCGACCAGTGTAGAGTGAAAAGTCCCAGCAGAGGAGCAGAAAATTGAGCCTGCAGAAACAGGCCAGATAGTTAAACGCTAGATGATTTTGCAGAATCCTTTGAATTACTAGTAAGCCCTGTTTATTAAAATTTTATAGTGAAGGCTGAATTATCCTTCAATTGAAAAGCTTTTCCTTTTCCCAGAATTCTTGTTTTCTAGTAGCAGATAGGTACGTTGATCAAAAATTGTCTGAAGTAGTTGATTTGCAATCTGTAGCCATTACCATTGAGAAAATATTCCTACTTACAAAAATAGTAGGATGTTACGAAGGTAATATTGCATGAACAATATAAAATCACTGCTAATTGATATTGCTGTAATATATATTGATACCTTTGCATTTGAAGCTTATCAGAAATTATAATTATATTTCCAAAATCAAAAGAGATCAGAGATTAAAATGGCCCAGAACAGCCTGATACACTGTTCCAGTTCTTGTCTCAATCAGTCCTTGCGATACTCCTTCTTGATTCAGCTATTTTTTTCATTAGCTACTGGTGATCTCTCTAGATTAACAGGATTCTGAAACATACCTTTTGAGCATGCTCCATTTGTACACTTGCCTCAATTCTGGTTTCTCCATTTGATGTGTAGCTTTTCTGAGATCGGACCAGTCAGTGAGCTATATGTAACCATCAATGGAGGTGAGGCACTAGGTTCTGAGGCTATATGGAGCCAGGTGGGGAAGGTTGGGGTCAGAGTCGGGAGCCAGTAACCCAGTAATTTGCATAGTTATTCACAACTCCAGGTGTAAACTCTGGTTGGTGTAAGGGTGAAACCACTGGGAGGAAAGGAAAATTGTAAATAGGTCAAGATTAATGGGATGATGACTATTAAAGGGGAGTGTCACATGGAGGGAGACAAAAATTTAGAAAGCTTCTGGAGGACATCAAAAGGCATCTCAACCCATCAACAACCTTTGCCAAGGCTGAAGGGGATTAAGAAGTGGCAGGCTGGGATGAAGGGAAAGGAACCGGTAAGTGCAAGCATGAGTCTGCTGTAAGGAAAGGGTTAATCAGACTGTCCTGGTCCAATATTATGTGACTATTGATTTCTCTTTATATTGTTGTAATGTTAACCTTTAGCCTTTGCCTGTTAAGCAAGGAATTATAAGTCAATTTAAAGTACTACTGGGCTATTGGGCCAGGGCTGACCCTGCAGCAATGGTCAGTTTTAGGATGAAATAATGAGAGAGGTTTAATTAAAGACGTGCCATTGGATACTGAATCATTTGATAGCAGTGTGGGAAAACAGTTTGTTTAGCAAAGAAAAACATCTGGGCATACATCATCCTTTTTAATTGGTACAAATGATACAGAAACAAAGACAGACTTATAGTTAAAGTTTTCACTTGATAGATTAGCAATTATATGGAACAAGAATGAAACTATCGCTAAGATAACAAAGTAAGGTAGTTATACTTGTTAGCTCAGTGAAAAAAGAGCTCATTAAGTAAGGAAAACTCAAGTAATTGATAAGGGATAAGTCAATTAAATTCTCCTTATATGGAGTTGTATTGTATTAATAGAATTATGTAATGCAGAATTGTATGGATTGTCATGTGGAGGGAGTAAGAGAAATGTATAAAAACTTGACAATTTGTAATGAGTATTTGGATTCATAAAGGCCTAAGATACTGAGCTCAGAACTGTAACACGTTTGAATCGCCAACCAACCAATCATTAGGTGTGGTTGTAAGTATTACCTTTTAAATGAATGTTTAAGTATTATTGCATGTACTGTAAGCTTAATAAATCTGTGACACCAATGTTTAAGAACCTTATTGATTTGAGGAGTAAATTATAAATAAGAACCCCTCCTTTAACACTGCAGATAAGTGACAGTACAGCCCTGCACTTGGCCTTCTCTTTGATGACTGCTGATGTTGAAGTGATGTTGCATAAGGTGCTTGCAAAGAGGGTTTTCCTCTGTGCCACCATCCCAAAGGTCAGCACTGCAACATGCCTGCAAGATGGTACAGCCAAGTTTCAGGCCACAGCTGATCATTGCTGAAACTGCATACGTGCAAGCTCTGAGCTACATGGTAGCCGCTGGTGTCCTTGTAGCAGATAGCAGAGCTCGTCATCTGCCCCTCTGCTGATCAAGACACTGAAAAGGCAGGTTACCACAGCCATTCCCAAGTGGGCTTGCCTCGTGGTGGCATCTTGGCTCCTAATCACCTTGGTATGCCTTCTTTCATGCAATACCATGTAAAGCATGATTTACTGTTATTGAGATATTGGTGAAGAACCTTCCAGTGTACGGGTTAGACAGGCATTCACATCTCATTGTGATACCACCGGGGGTCTGCTGATGCAGCTGTCATTGGTAAGAGGAGTCTCCACCAAGAACATCTGCCGAAGTGAAAGTTTCTACCTATCTCTGCAGATTTTGGGGTGTGGAGGGCACAGAGCACCTCTCTGGCAGCCTGACTTGCCTGGCATCCTTCTGCCAGTCTCCTTTTCTCCAAAACGTGTCAGCTTGAAGGATTCACAGTGGCAAACCCTATGATGCCAATAAAGGGAGCTCAGGGCAAAATAATAACAGTAACTGGCACAAAGCCCAAGTCGTAGCTGGGAAAAATAACCAAAATAAAACTTAAAGATCTCTCTTTAAAAAGGCCTAATACACTTGCTTTTATAGCCTGTGTGCCTTTTAAAGGCCCTTCCACCTGCAGGTCCACCCAAGACCTCGGCCCACATATTTTCATGGGCATTCTAGAGACTTGCCATCCAACATGCCTGTGGACTGGAAAATGGCATACCACCCTTCCCTGCCCTCATTTACATATGGTAATGAAGCGCCCATCTGCTTGGGACGGAAGCTTCAGATGCCCACTCCAGGCCAGACCAGAAGATAGGGCGGAATCTACAATCAGTGGGAATCCGGTTGAACTGATTTCTGTCAGATTTTCCTACATCTACCATCTTGCCAGCATCCCAAATTGGGGTCCTGAGAAGATGAAAATCAGCCCCAATATGTCTAATTAGTTCTGTTACATGAAAGGCCTGAAATTACGCCATAAACCACTATTGTGCAAACACAAAGGGCTCAATTTTGAAATGGTAGCGGGATGGCAGCTGGCGGGGGGCAGTGGTTAAGGGCTGCGTGGCAAACCTGAATAAAAAAAAATTACCTTTTCCGAAGCGATCGCGATGTAATTGATGGTGATTAAAGTTGTTTCTGGGTTTCGCGCCCGACGGCCAGCCTGTCAATCAGGAGCTGCAACATCGAGGTGGAGGGTGGGGAGAGAAAGAGAGAGAGAGAGACACGTCATCCAGCACTGGAACAGAGGGTGGAGGGGAAGATCGGTGGGGAGAAGGATAATCGGAGAGGGAGACATCGGGGGAGAGAGGGGGATATCAGAGAGAGGGGCATCGGGGGGGAGGGGAGAAGATCGGAGAGGTAGACATCGGGGTGGGGGAGAAGGGGACATCAGAGAGAGGGACATCGGGGGGAGAGGGGGACACCAGAGAGGGGGTCATTGGACATCGGAGCAGGGTAGAAAGGTAGGTTTATTTTGTTTTTTAACTCTGTGCAATGGTTTTTTATTTAATTTATTTCATTTTTTTTTGCCTGATCCGACCCTTCATGCCTGGTAAGTTTAAAATCGGTTTAACTATCTACTATGTCAGAAATAAGGTACCTTAAGTACCTCAAATGAGGTACATTTGGTTCTTTAACTATCATCCCGCCTGCTTTAATTGCCTGCGGGACTTCCGCATTCGGGAAGCGGCACGCACACAGGCTGTGGGAAACCCGGAAATCGTTGGGATGGGGCTGGTTTCCTCACCAGCTCGGGATTTTCCTGATTTTCGCAGCCTCCCACCCCCAACGCACGTGCAATTTGATTTGAAAATCGGGGCCCATGCGTTCATCTGAAATTCCTCTCTTCACTATCTTAAGGGACATTAACTCATTAATTTGGGGTAAATGTCACTGCTGAAATAGGGGAGAGAAAAATTTCAAATGGGCATGATAAGCATTTGTATATCGGCATTGCACAGTATAAATTCAGGCTTTAAATCATTAACGCATACAGCCTTTTAAAACCTGAGGTTAACACCCAAATCCGGGCGCGGGCATCGCGGTGCGTGATTAGCCCACATCTGGTGGTATCGACGCAGCCAACATGTTAGATTGGTGATGCAACTTCATTTACCTGATTGATGCTCAGCGTGGAACCCTAGCTGCGTTCGACTCTCCATTTTCTCCATTCTCTTCACTTCTCACCAACAGGGGTGCTCAAATCTCGGGTGAGTTGTTTTCACCTCTTAAAGGCAGCTGCACCTCTTAAAAATAAGATACGGGTCTGCACGGAGTCTGAGTGTCCCTATGTTTACAAACTGTTGAGTTATGTTAAAATATTGAATAAAGGTTGCACACTACTAAATCCCACATCCTCCAATCTGCATGCCAGACCTCACCAATCTGCCAATTTGAGTTTGTACCAAGCCTGCAAGAGAGCGTGTACCAAGGTTCTCTGATGTGCACTTGCAGCCTTGGTGCAAGAGGTGGACAGAAGGAGGGTCATCTTATATCCACAGTCAAGTGACATCTCCTACCAACTGCACCACGAGCCGCATCCACTGCTCCACGCACTACACACCCCATCACCCACCTAGCAACAAACTCTTTCAATCAGTACTCAACTCTTCCAATCAGATGCTTCCTCTCACCCTCACACATTACCACTGTTGCAAGCTGCACACCCACAACTCACAGGTCACATGTTAATTGTATGATTTATATCAATTAGTGTTAATTGTATTCAGGTGGTGGGTATCAATTGGGGACTCTCTTGTATCCTTTTTATAGGAGAGCTTAGCTAGGATGTGGTGCGTGTGTAAGGGGAATCTCTGTGAATAAAAGCTTGGAAGTTACTAAAGACCAGGCTCTAGTATTCCATCCTTCACCACATGGGTATCCAATTTTAACATGATAGCAGAGAATGGTTGCCTAAAGGTGGAGGTCCAAAACTAAGATTTTTTTTTGGACATACAAAGCCTAGTGGCCATTGTGGAAAATGGCAGAAAGCAAGTTTAAATCGTCGAGGTACAATTTTGCTCCGATGTTCTCGGAGTTTGAACCGTATGACCATCTCATTGAGAGATATTAGATTCTGAGGGGCTTGACAGGGTAGAGGCTGAGAGGTTGCTTCCCCTGGCAGTAGAGTCTAGAACCAGAGGGCATAGTCACAGGATAAGGGGTCGGCCATTTAAGACTGAGATGAGGAGGCATTTGTTCACTCAAAAGGTTGTGAATCTTTGGAATTCTCTAGCCCAGAATGCTGTGGATGCTGAGTCATTGAATATATTCAAGGCTGAGATGGATAGATTTTGGACTCTAAGGGAATTAAGGGACAAAGGGCAGGAACATGGAGTTGAGGTCGAAGATCAGCCATGATCTGATTGAATGGTGGAGCAGGCTCGAGGGGCCATATGGCTTACTCCTGCTCCTATTTCTTATGTTCTTATGACCAGTGGAAGAATGAGGTTGATATGTGGACATGGGTTACTACTCTACCAAAGAGAAAACAAGGCATGGCCTTGGCATTGTCGCTTCCTGAACGAAGTAAAATCAGAAGTAAGATATTTTCTGAGATGGATACAGATCTTTTGGATAATGATGAAGATTTTATCTTTCTAATAGAATTTCTGGATCAAATCTACAAGAAAGGTGACCTGTTAAGTGCCTATGAGGTCTGGTCAGCATTTGATAGATTTCGGAATATCGACGGTCACTCAATGGAAGAGTATATCATGGACTTTAACAAATTGTATAAAAGGTTGACAAAGTTCAAATTGGGAATTCCTGGATCGGTACTGACGTTTAAATTACTAGATTGTACTAAGGTGTCTCATTTGAACAGGCAACCGGTCCTAACTGGTGTTCAATTCTCGGAAAAGGAAACTCTGTTGAATCAAATGTCTGCTGCCTTAAAGAAATTCCTGGGGAAACTGACATTCCCTTCAGCCTTCATGGAACAAACGGGGTCTTCCACTGTGACACAAAGAATGGAAGATTCGACGGTTACCAGGTTTCAAAATGCTCCAGATACTAAACGCAGACGCCAGTCCAGGTTTCAAAATTTTCAAGAGACTGGATGCAGGCATCAATATGACAGAAGCATTAAAGACAGGGGTGGTGCCAGAGGACTGGAGAATTGAAAATGTTACACCCTTGTTCAAAAAAAGGTGTAAGGAAAAAAACCAGCAACTACAGGCCAGTCAGTTTAACCTCTCTGATGGGGAAACTTTTAGAAACGATAATCCGGGACAGTCACTTGGACGAGGGTGGATTGATTAGGGAAAGCCAGCACGGATTTGTTAAAGGCAAATCGTGCTTAACTAACCTGATAGAGTTTTTTGATGAGGTAATAGAGAGGGTAGATGAGAGCAATGCAGTTGATGTGGTGTATATGGACTTTCAAAAGACGTTTGATAAAGTGCAGCACGGTAGGCTTATCATCAAGATTGCGGCCCATGGAATAAAGGGGGCAGTAACAACATGGATACAGAATTGGCTAAGGGACAGGAAGCAGAGAGTAGTGGTGAACGGTTGTATTTCAGATTGGAGTGAGGTGTGCAGTGGTGTTCCCCAGGGTCGGTGCTGGGACCTCTGCTTTTCTTGATATATATTAATGACTTGGACTTGGGTGTACAGGGCACAATTTCAAAATTTGCAGTTGACACAAAACTTGGAAGGGTAGTAAACAGTGAGGAGGATAGTGATTGACTTCAAGAGGATATAGATAGGCTGGTGGCATGGGGGGACACGTGGCAGACGAAATTTAATGCAGAAAAATGCGAAGTGATACATTTTGGTAGGAAGAATGAAGAGAGGCAATATAAACTAGAGGGCACAACTCTAAAAGGGGTACGGGAACAGAGAGATCTGGGGGTATATGTGCACAAATCATTGAAGGTGGTAGTGCAGGTTGAGAAAGTGGTTAAAAAGGTATACGGGATCCTGGGCTTTATAAATAGAGGCATAGAGTACAAAAGTATGGAAGTCATGATGAACCTTTATAAAACACTGGATTGGCCACAGCTGGAGTATTATGTCCAGTTCTGGGCACCGCACTTCAGGAAAGATGTGAAGGCCTTAGAGAGGGTGCAGAAGAGATTTACTAGAATGATTCTAGGGATGAGGGACTTTAGTTACGTGGATAGACTGGAGAAGCTGGGGTTGTTCTCATTGGAACAGAGACGGCTGCAAGGTGGTTTGACAGAGGTATTCAAAATCATGAAGGGTCTAGACAGAATAGATAGAGTGAAACTGTTCCCATTGATGGAAAGGTCAAGGACCAGATGACATAGATTTAAGGTGATTGGCAAAAGAATGAAAGGTGACATGAGGAAAAACATTTTTATACAGCGAGTGGTTAGGATCTGGAATGCACTGCCCGAGGGAGTGGTGGAGACAGATTCAATCATGGCCTTCAAAGGGGAACTGGATAAGTACTTGAAAAGAAAACATTTGCAGGGCTATAGGGAAAGGGCGGGGATGTGGGACTAGCTGGATTGCTCTTGCATAGAGCAGGCGTGGACTCGATGGGCCGAATGGCTCTCCTTCCGTACTGTAACCTTTCTATGATGCTATGATTCTAAGACAGCCAGTTTGGTGTTGAAAGCAGATACATCAAACCCAGTTATATCAACAGAAGACAAAATTGGGACAATAATAACGGGCGAATGAATTCCAGGAATGCCCATGGAAAAATGTGACTCTAAGTATCATTATGAGGCGAATTGCCTAGAGCGAAGATGCAGGGTCTTTGAAATGACACATGAAGAAAGTAGTTCTGAGGCGAGGATGAAGATAATGATGAACATGAACAGATTATACTGGTCACAAGGAGTTTTAATCCTGTGATGAATGTATTAGCTGTGGATTCCTTTAATTGTGCGGTGTTCGTGCATGTACTTCAACTGTATATGGGTAGATTGGTTAAAATGTTATCTTGATTCACTAAGTAGTGAGGATCGATGCAAGGTTAAGGAATATAAAAGTTCTACATGTTTTAGGTTTGGAGATGACAACTCCTTGAGGTCACTCAAGCTTGTAGTAATTCTATGTATGGTAGCTGGAGTAACCCATTTTATAAGTACGGATGTAGTCTCTAGTGAGATACCTATGCTTTTGGGTTAACCTTCCGTGAAAAAGGCAAAAATGAAACTTGACATGGAACACGATGAGGCAATCATTTTTGGGACATCGTTTGATCTGCAGTTTACCTGGTCAGGGCATTATTGTATCCCCTTATTAAAAACTGATGTTTCTCATCAGTATGTTAGGCAAGTTTTAATGGCATCAGGCAATAAGGATGAGAGAAACAAACCAAATTGTCTTAAAGTTACATAGACAATTTGCCCACCTTACTTGTCAATGTTTAAAAATCATACAAAAAGATGCAGGTGAAGTTGATGAGGAGTTTATGATGCTAATAATTGAGATTAGTGAGAACTGTGTAACCTGTAAGAAATATAGTCCTATTGTAAGTATTCCATTAGCATGTGACTTTAATAAGGTAGTTGCCATGGATCTAAATGTATGGAACAAAGACAGAAATGTTTTCATCTTACATTTTATTGACCTAGCTACAAGATTTAGTATTTCTACACTAATATATAATAAGGAGAAGGTGGTTATTCTAGATAAAATTATGGAAAAATGAATAGGGACCGGAGTTGGGATACCAGCAAAGTTTTTGACCAATAATGGAGATGAATTCGCTAACGCGGAGTTCAGAGATATGTGTGAGAATATGAATATAATTGTCATGAATACAACATCGGAGAGCCTTTTTTGCAATGGTCTTTGTGAAAGGAATCATGCTGTGATTGATAGCATGGTCAATAAAATTTTGGCTGATCGAACAGAGTATAAATTGTCTAGCATGGGCAGTTTATGCAAAGAATTCTCTTCAGATGGTTGGAGGATATAATCCTTACCAACTAGTCTATGGGCACAATCCCAAATTACCTTCTGTTCTTTGTGATAATCCTCCTGCTCTAGAAGGTACTACAATTGGTGACATTTTTTCTGAGCATTTAAATGTTATGCATGCAGGGAGACAGGCTTTATCAAGGCTGAGGTATCAGAGAAAATTCGTAGAGCACTGAGGCATCGTATTAGACCATCTGAGACAGAGTTCAATTCAGGAAATTTGGTATATTATAAAAGAGAGTGTCACAGGGAATGGAAAGGCCCTGGTAAGGTCATAGGTCGTGATGGTAAGACAGTAATTGTCCAACATGGCAATCAAACTGTTAGGGTTCATTCCTAACGATTAATTGAAATTAATTATAAAATCTCGGACTCTGAGCAGTTTATAGAAGTAAATGAGGCACCTTGTGCCTCAGATGTCCATGATTTTTTTGATGAGGTTCCTGAGGTACAGACTGAGGTAGATAAAGGGCTGGACAGTGGTAATGTCAGTGATCAAGAAACACATGACAGAGCTATCACATCCACAGAACAATTACCCAAAGTGGGTACACGGGTGTCATATGTTCCAGAAGGGACTAATGAATGGAGGGATGCAATAATTTTGGGACTTGTAGGCAAAGCTACTGGTGGGTTTAAATATTGGTTGAATGTTCAGGATGATGGCCAAGAAGCGAGGTCCATGGACTGGCCGAATGGGCTAAAAGAGTGGAGAGTACGAAAGTGGAGTACAAGTAGTGACAGGGAGTCTGGAAGTGAATCTCACATGAGAAAAGGATCACGAATTAGAGATGAAAGAGGGAGATTTCACAGTAGTAGTCCCTACAGACACTGAAGTGGAAGTAGAGGACATAGCTTGGCTAGGTCAGACAATGAAACAAAGAGCACAGAACAGTCACATAACAGAACTAGAAGCAGAAGTCCTCATGATTGTGAAGTTTTGGTGGCTGCCAATAAACTTGAGGATAAACAGGTAAGAGAGGCAAAACAAAGGGAGTTAGACAGTTGGAAAGAATTTGGAGTTTATTTTGAGGTAACAGATAAGCCTGCTATTTACCATGAAATCTCCATGCAGCAAGCGCAGTCCTCGCCTGTGAGAGACTGCACGGAGAATGAGGAAGTTGGAAATGGCCGTGCACAGCGCACGTCATCAGCAGCCTGCACTCCTTAAAGGTGCAGGTACATTTCAAATGGCAGGTACACAGCCAACCAGGAGAAGGGAGAATGGCATTGCGAGTAGCTGCACCGGCAAGAGAGAGGGCTCCACGATTCTCGGACGATGCTCTGGAGGCCCGGGTGGAAGGCGTGGACCAAAGGAGGGCAAGCATGTACCCACAGGGTGGCCGGAGACCCTCCAGACTACAGCTGCACTGGCATTGGCAGGCTGTGGTGCAGGAAGTGAACACTAGGAGCATTGCACCAGGCACGTGGGTGCAGTGCCAGAAGAAGTTTAATGATTTGACACGAGTGGTCAAGGTGAATGAATACAAGTGTCAAGTGGCACATCCTACCAACTGCACCACTGCTCCACGCACGACACCTCCTGTCACCCACCCACCCACCAACAAACACTGCCCATCCATACAGTGCTGCACCTCACCCGCACATAGTACCACACTTGCAGGCCACACAACCACCACTCACAAGTCACGCAAACTGGCAGCTATTCGACCATGACAGGCACATCACCCACACACCTTGCAGGACACTCACTGTGCTCTGTCTTGCAGGAGAAGGTGGTGTATAACACCCGGCAGCAGGAAGGACCTGAGGTTGGGCGGGCATGTCTGCGTGTCCTCACCCCCCTAGAGGAGTCAGTGGTGTGGATCATTGGGCGGGCCGTCGCTGTAGCCGTCACAACTTACCGCGCTGGAGGTCCCGGTGAAGGGGGTCTCTGCATATCGAATGCTCCTTCTCCTTTTCCACATCTCCCTCCTCCCATAATCTTTTCTGACTCATGTGCTGTAGATGCTGTCGGCAAACACCTCTTACTTGCTCCTCTCCCCATTCCACAACTCGACCTGTTTCCCTTTGTCATTGCAGATACCCAAGAACACGAGACGGCACCCGAGGAGGAGGAGGAGGAGGAGGAGGAGAAGGACACTGAAGCCACACAGTCACTCGATCTGACACTTGCGTCCACCAGCTCAGAGACTGACACTGCGCGTCCTTTAGAGGTTAGGTTAGAGGAGGGATCTGCACATGGTGAGTCACCGGGCACAAGTGCTCAGGAGCCAGGGCAGAGGGAACGGATACCACAGGTGCCAGCTCGCCAGAGGGCGAGGTCGCTCACTAGTTCTGCTGCAGAGGAGTCAGATGAGGACTTCGATGGGCCAGGCTACAGAAGACAGCTGATGGGCTTACACCAACAAATGCTTGGGGCACTGGAAAGCCTGCGCGCAATGAGAGGGGGCATGGAGGAGTCCAGCTCCAACTTGGCGCAGGACTTTGCGCAGAGCTTGGAGCCCATCCTTTCCAACATGGAATGGGTGGTCACCTCCATCAGTGCACCTGTGGAACCCACCATGATGCAGCGTCTGATGACTGATGTCACAGCTTCCATTGCAGCACAAACATTTGCCATCCAAGGTCTGACTGCTGCATTTGCAGCTCAGACTGCTGCCTTGGAAGCTCAGACTGCTGCTATCGTGGCTCTGGGGACCACTGTGGAACGGGGCTTCCAGGGCATCACAGCACTCCAGCAATCCGTTCTCCAGCCGATCACCAGGATTGCTGAAGCGCCGCCCCGGGAGAGTGGCAGTGGCACCGACACCATGGCAGTCGGACCTGCTGTCCTCTCTCAGGATGACAGCATTCTGCTCCCACCCCTGCCACTCCGCCAGTGCCCCTGATGTTGCCTCTTGGCCAGCCAGGCCAGACTGTTGCAGCCCATACTGAGATGGTCTGATGCCCACTGCAGTCTGATGCCGGGCTCTCTAGGCCTAGAGCAGCTCGAGGTCGTCCTCCAAGGCCATCTGGACGTTCCTCCATTGAAAGCCAGCAGCCTTCCATCACACATGCTCCAGCCACTGGGGAAGCACCTCATAGGAGCACTAGGATAGGTAAAGGCACACAAACAGGCACTAAGGGAATGCACAAGGGTAACTAGTTCTGTTGTGTTCACATAATTTCATTTATTCATCCATAAATGAGAATTTGATTTTGCATTTGGTGGTGGTTTTTATTTATGCAATGAGCTGAGAGGGAAACCAATGTGTAATCAGATGAAGGGTGATTTGATTGTCTTGTGGGAGGGGAAAGGTGGGGAATGTAGGACTGTTGGTGAGTTGGGGGATATAGTTCAAGTTATTGATAGTGGGCACGGATCAGGCGAGCACGCACAGCCCTTGCAGACAAGGCGTATGGTGCCTGCTGCACCCTTGCATCTTCCTCCACTTTCTCTTCCGGCTCCACCACCTCTTCCTCCTCAGCCGCCTCCTCCTCCTCCACCTCTGGATCAGGATCTTCTGCAATCATTGGTGGCAAAGGCTGCTCCCTCATGATGACGAGGTTGTGCAGCATGCAGCAGACCACACAAATCTGCCCACCCGCTCAGGGGAGTACTGCAGGGCTCCTCCAGACCGGTCCAGGCAGCGGAAGCATAGTTTGAGCAGGCCTATGGTGTGACAGCATGGATCTCATTATAGGCCTGCTGTGCACGTGTGCATGGATTCCTGACCAGTGTCATGAGCCACATTGTGAGAGGATAGCCCTTGTCGCCCAGTAGCCAGCCTTTGACTTGCCGAGTCGGATGAAAGATAGCTGGCATGTTGAACTGCCGCAAGACGAAGGCATCATGACTACTCCCAGGGTAGCAGGCATCAACCTGTCACACACCAGCTGCACGTTGAGGGAGTGGAAACCCTTTCGGTTGACGAGGACAGCCGAGTTGATGTGCGGGGCACACAGGGCAATGTGTGTGCAGTCCATGGAACCCTGCATCATGGGGAAGTCAGCAATGCGGGCAAACCCCTGTGCTCGCTCGTTCTGATTGTCTCTGTTGAGAGGGAAGGTGATGAACCTGTTCCTCATGTGGTACAGTGTGTCTGTGACCTCTCTGATGCAGCAGTGCACTGCACGCTGGAGATGTTGTACATGTTGCCAGCAGAGGCCTGAAATGATCCGAGCCATAGAATTTCAGCGCCATGGTGACCTTCACAGTCACAGGCAATGCTGTCCTCGCCCTGCTCTGAGGCTGCAGTTGTGGCTGCACTAGTTGACAGATCTTGGTCGCGGCTTCCTTGGTGAACCTCAGGCGTCGGATGCAATCCTCCTTGGTCATGTTGAGGTAAGAGAATTGATCTCGGAAGGCCCTCATCGGGTAGGGCCTCCTGCTCAGTGCCGTGCGCCTCCTCGTCCTCCCTCTCCTCGCAGCTTGACCTGCTGCGCGTGGCCTCTCTGCATGCTCCCAGTCATGCTCAATGCCCAGCGGGAGCCCTAGCAGACCATCCATGGTTGGCAGGAATGTTGTTCAACCAGGGTTGTAACTTTCCGACCCGTAAGGCAGTACCTGCCAAAGCACTCTTAAAAGTAGTGTAGGAACTCTCAATAAGAATAGGGAGCTTCAACAATCACTTCCTACTCCTCTAGCAGCCAGAAGCAATAATCCAGCAACTAACCTGCAACACCTGCATGGCCCTTTAAAAAGCGCTGGTGGGGGGGGGGGTCCTTCAGGCATTGTAAGAAACGTTTAGATGGTCGGGGTGTGTTGAGTTGAGCATTAAGGTCAAAAATGGTGTGTATCACTTTAAATCAGCGTTGCACTCTGATTGCAGCCATTTTCTCCCTACTTTACATGCTTCCAGCGTCCGTTATTAGCGCATGTGCTAACTCCTATACCAAGATGGCGTCTGACGCCATTTTTTATGTTGGAGAGGCTGTGTAGCGCCGAAACAACGGGTGCTACACGGCCCAATTTAGCACCCACTGGCTCTTGTAGACGCAGTGGATATGGGATTCTATTTGGCAAATATTTTGAGTGACTTCCTGTACAGTGGGAGTACTGAAGATAATATACTCATTGATTGTTATGTAGACAATCGTTCATTGTGGGATAATGCACACTCTACGAAAAATGTAAGTGAGAAAAGATTACGGATTGACCTTGCTGGCTTGAAACAAATGCCGGAGAGAAAGGAAATCTCTAAAATTAAATGGGCGGATTCAAGCCATCAACTGTTGGATTGTTTTACTAAAAGAGGTACATGTATGAGAAAATTATTAGGGGTCCTGGAGAAGGGTCAGCTCACAATGTAATGCTGTGAATAGTATAAGTTGTAAAGAGTATGGAAGTTTTTGATTTTTAAAATTTTTGTTTGTATTGTGTATATATGTATAAAGTTTAATCTTTTTTATTTAAAGTGAGAGAAGGGAATCTGTTAATTGATTTATATCAGTTTGTGTTAACTGTATTCAGGTGGTGGGTATCAATTGGGGACTCTCTTTTTTCTTTTTTATAGGCGAGCTTAGCTAGGGTGTGGTGTGTGTATATAGGGGGAATATCTGTGAATAAAGGCTTGGAAGCTACTAAAGATCAGGCTGTAGCATTCTATTCTTCACCACATGGGTATCCAATTATAACATCACACACACTGACAGCTATTCAACCATGACAGGCATATTACCCAAACATCCTGCAGGTCACTCACCGACACACATCCCACTTTCTTGCAGGAGAAGGTGGAGCATTACAGAAGGCAGTGTGTGGCTGTGGCATTTAGACCTTCGAGCTTGTTCCGCCATTCAATAAGATCATGGCTGATCTGTGATCTAACTCCATATACCCACCTTATCCCCATGTCCCGTAATACCCTCGGTTAACTATCATATGATTCTATGATTCTATCTGTCAATCTCAGATTTAAAATTAACAATTGAGTTAGCAACATCTATCGTTTGCGGAAGAACGTTCCAAACGTCTCCCACCCTTTGCGCGTAGAAGAATTTCCTAACTTCACTCCTGCAAGTCCTGGCTCTAAATGTTAGGCTATGTCCTCTAGTCCTAGTATTCAAGGAGGATAGCATGCCGGAAATCCCAAGAAAACTTATATTGAATCGGGGACAGGGACTCGATAAAATTAACATAAGTAAAGCAACAGTAATGAAGAAAATAATAGCACTAAAGAGTGACAAATCCCCAGGACCAGATGGTTTCCATCCCAGGGTTTTAAAGGAAGTAGGTGAGCACATTGCGGATGCCCTAACTATAATCTTTCAAAGTTCTCTAGATTCAGGAACTGTCCCTCTAGATTGGAAAATTGCACATGTCACTCCGCTTTTTAAGAAAGGAGAGAGAGGGAAACCGGGGAATTATAGACCAGTTAGCCTAACATCTGTTGTGGGGAAAATGCTGGAGTCTATAATTAAGGATAGGGTGACTGAACACCTCGAGAATTTTCAGTTAATCAGAGAGAGCCAGCATGGATTTGTGAAAGGTAGGTCGTGCCTGACAAACCTGATTGAATTTTTTGAAGAGGTGACTAAAATAGTGGCTGGGGAATGTCAATGGATGTTATTTATATGGACTTCCAGAAGGCATTTGATAAGGTCCCACATAAGAGACTGTTAGCTAAGATAGAAGCCCATGGAATCGAGGGAAAGGTACGGACTTGGTTAGGAAATTGGCTGAGCGAAAGGCGACAGAGAGTAGGGATAATGGGAAGGTACTCACATTGGCAGGATGTGACTAGTGGAGTCCCACAGGGATCTGTCTTGGGGCCTCAATTATTCACAATATTTATTAACAACTTAGATATGAGACTTTCTATGCCTTCATCTAAGTTTGCTGATGACACAAAGATTGGTGGCATTGTAAGCAGTGTAGATGAAAACATAAAATTACAAAGCGATATTGATAGATTAGGTGAATGGGCAAAATTGTGGCAAATGGAATTCAATGTAGACAAATGTGAGGTCATCCACTTTGGATCAAAAAAGGATAGAACAGGGTACTTTCTGAATGGTAAAAAGTTAAAAACAGTGGATGTCCAAAGGGACTTAGGGGTTCAGGTACATAGATCATTGAAGTGTCATGAACAGGTGCAGAAAATAATCAAGAAGGCAAATGGAATGCTGGCCTTTATATCTAGAGGACTGGAGTACAAGGGGGCAGAAGTTATGCTGCAGCTATACTAAACCCTGGTTAGACCGCACCTGGAGTACTGTGAGCAGTTCTGGGCACCGCACCTTCGGAAGGACATATTGGCCTTGGAGGGAGTGCAGCGTAGGTTTACTAGAATGATACCCGGACTTCAAGGTTTAAGTTACGAGGAGAGATTACACAAATTGGGGTTGTATTCTCTGGAGTTTAGAAGGTTAAGGGGTGATCTGATCGAAGTTTAAGATATTAAGGGGAACGGATAGGGTGGATAGAGAGAAACTATTTCCGCTGGTTGGGGATTTTAGGAGTAGGGGGCACAATCTAAAAATTAGAGCCAGACCTTTCCGGAGCAAGATTAGAAAACACTTCTACACACAAAGGGTGGTAGAAGTTTGGAACTCTCTTCCACAAACGGCAATTGATACTAGCTCAATTGCTAAATTTAAATCTGAGATAGATAGCTTTTTGGCAACCATAGGTATTAAGGGATATGGGCCAAAGACAGGTATATGGAGTTAGATCACAGATCAGCCATGATCTTATCAAATGGCGGAGCAGGCACGAGGGGCTGAATGGCCTACTCCTGTTCCTATGTTCCTAAGTGTAGAAGAGCTCCAAAAACAGGTACAAATGCATCAGCAGCCAAAAACGATAATCCATCAACGAACCTGTAAATCCTGCATGGTCCCTTTAAATAGTGCTGGTGGGGGTCCTCCAGGCCGTTTAGGACATGTTTAGCTGGTTGTGGTTAAGACAGTGCGTTGGCTGCCAAAATGGTGTCTATGCCTTTAAATCAGCTTTGCGCACTGATCTAACGTATATTCTCCTTACTTTCCATGCTGCCGGCTTTCATTATCTGCGCCTGCGCAAACCCCTTTACCA
Source organism: Heptranchias perlo (assembly GCF_035084215.1). Classification (NCBI taxonomy): domain Eukaryota; kingdom Metazoa; phylum Chordata; class Chondrichthyes; order Hexanchiformes; family Hexanchidae; genus Heptranchias; species Heptranchias perlo. The sequence continues at coordinate 59,229,556 of NC_090330.1, forward strand.
AGATGTCGTCCGGTGCACGTCACGCTAGAAGCGTGCATGTGTATCCCAGACGCCATTTTGGAACTTCAGGATGCCGCATTGCATCAAAACGATGAGCACTGTACCGCCAAATTTCTAGCCCAAGAAGTCTGTTTTTGCAGCTTGTCATTTAACAAATTACAATGATCTACTTTATTCCATTATTATGTATCAGTCCTGTGACTCTAGGTTTATTTAATTTTCTGGTTAATTCAGTTTATTTCCATATTTCAATTAATGTATGTTGAATAGTAAGACTATTCGAGCTGATAGACTGTGAGAAATAAAACAACCACACTATTAGTTACGTTTGGTTATCAGATTCTGTGCATTCTTTTATCGCCCATCTGCTGTATTATCATTTCTTGTTGCTCAAAACACATTGCAGATCAGCCTTTATAAAAGACAGACTTAAAGCTTCATTTAGATTTAAACCAAAAACTCAAAAGTTTCTTTTGAACAGAAATTTAAAATATCATCAATGCTAGAGGCCAGTAAAGTTCTCTTTGGAATTCAAAAATTGTGAAGCATATGTTAAGTATCTGGTGCTACAGTGTGACATATTATCCTGGCTACATACATTAATTTGAATTAAAACTATAATACCCTTCATTGTTGATCTTTATAGTCTGATGTGAAAGCATTAGAAATCTATACCAGCCATTTATTTTCCTTGGCTTTTCTGCCTTCCGATTCTGACTGAACTGACAATAGTTCAATGACATTTTTTCCTTTGGTGATAAGAAAGCTGCTTTTGGAAAAAATAATTAATTTATTAAAATAATGGGAAGATTTGGTGCAATAGGAATCATGTAGCTTTAATACTTGATTATTTTTAATCAAACAGCAGGAGGTTAAAAGGGATGCTACGGTTTGGACACTGTTATGCCAGTAAAGTTTAGAGTTTCAGAGTTTAGCAACAATTGGACAGAGCAGTGTTTTTACTGGGCCTTACTAAAAAGGCTTATTCATAATAAGCTTTAATCAATGTGTATCTGACACAGAGAGTTACCACCAGTCTATCTTTAGAATACAGTACCCCTTTTGTTATTTGTTACCACCAAGTCTCAGTTTTGAGTAACCTAAATGTGAAATTGTATATTATAAAAATGTAAATACAGCAGTTTATGTTTTTTCTTTAATAAGACATTGCACTGTTCTGGCAATCTAGAGTGACAGCACTTGATTCTTGCCATAGTAACAGGGTATAGTGAGTTAGGCCTTCTCATGTTTACCGATGATTAGAAGCCCTGTTATGGTATATTGTAGTCTAATCATGTTTATTACCAATCTCCCTGCGCGTGTTGTCCAATAGAAATTTCTGACTAGCCACAGTTGTGGCTATGGCGACACCATTTTAGCCACATGTTCTAATTTTAGTAGAAAATGCCTTACATACACTCACACCATTCGGGTAAATGTACTTAACATGTGTACATTTACTTAACAGACATCTAGCACCAGTTACCAAGGAGGTAAAGCATTCACAATGATCAAAAAACGCTCGCAGACTCTGCTTTTCATCTTACCACTTTACCAATATACACATAAAAAGGTTAAAGTATACATCCATATGCTGGGAGAATATGAGTACTGAGATCACAAGCCTAACTACGGTATTTATTACTCATTTACTAACCAGAAATGCAATTAGCCACATGTGGATTCCCAATTAGCCACGTGTAGCTAGTGGCTAACGTATTGGACAACACTGGGTTAGTAGATGCTGACAGTGTAAAGACAGACAACCTAGATATTCTGAAGCTAGCTATTTTAATCTTAAACTGAGAACTAAGACAGATTTGTATGTTTATTTTCCAGAAGCAGGTACACTGTTGTGACAGTCAGAGAGGTGATTGTTTGGAGGAAAAAAAGAGAGCTAAATTATTCTGTGGTGAACTATTAAATAGAAATAAGGCATTTCTTTACACCATTCTTGTGAAGTTATTTCTTGATTTCAGAAACCTGAAAATACATGCTGACCTAGTAAACTAGCAAAAACTCACCAACATTTTAAAAAAAAGCTAACATAACTCCAAAAAAAGCTGACAATTTGTAAATAGCTGTGAATATTAGCCTAATGACACATGAAGACTACGAGTTACACTGAAAGTGCAGTAGGATATGGAGTGTCATTAACATGATATGGGCCGGATTTTGCTGTGAGCGGCAAACAAACGACACCCAACGTTCGTTAGATTTGCACTTGCCCATAGACTTTCTGTGAGCTTTTGCATGGCAAGTTCCTGTAAATTAGAGATTGAAAAAACACGGCTCCCTGTACAGGGCATTGGGACCTGTGTGAACAGGACATTCAACTGTCCATCCCCATAACCAATAAGATTGATGTGGAGATGCCGGTGATGGACTGGGGTTGACAATTGTAAACAATTTTACAACACCAAGTTATAGTCCAGCAATTTTATTTTAAATTCACAAGCTTTCGGAGGCTTCCTCCTTCGTCAGGTAAATGTTCAGGAGCTCCTTGAAGTCTACGCATTTATACATCACAGAACAATACATGGTGTTTACAGACTGCCCCTGCAACTGCCCGTTGCCAAGGCAATCACCGTGTTCAGACAGAGAGGTGTCACCTGCAGAACCCCCGAATACACATTCAACAAAAAAACAAACAGGAAAAAAAACAGAGAGAGGCAGAAACATCCGGAAGGCAGAGAAAGCCAGCAAATTACCCATTATATTAAAAATAGATAACATTTGTTCACTGGTGGGGTAACGTGTAGCGTGACATGAACCCAAGATCCCGGTTGAGGCCGTCCTCATGGGTGCGGAACTTGGCTATCAATTTCTGCTCGACGATTTTGCGTTGTCGTGTGTCTCGAAGGCCGCCTTGGAGTACGCTTACCCGAAGGTCGGTGGATGAATGTCCATGACTGCTGAAGTGTTCCCCGACTGGGAGGGAACCCTCCTGTTTGGCGATTGTTGCGCGGTGTCCGTTCATCCGTTGTCGCAGCGTCTGCATGGTCTCGCCAATGTACCATGCTCTGGGGCATCCTTTCCTGCAACGTATGAGGTAGACAACGTTGGCCGAGTCACAGGAGTATGAACCATGCACCTGGTGGGTGGTGTCCTCTCGTGTGATGGTGGTATCTGTGTCGATGATCTGGCATGTCTTGCAGAGGTTACCGTGGCAGGGTTGTGTGGTGTCGTGGACGCTGTTCTCTTGAAAGCTAGGTAATTTGCTGCGAACGATGGTCTGTTTGAGGTTGGGTGGCTGTTTAAAGGCGAGTAGTGGAGGTGTGGGGATGGCCATAGCGAGGTGTTTGTCCTCATTGATGACATGTTGAAGGCTGCGGAGAACATGGCGTAGTTTCTCCGCTCCGGGGAAGTACTGGACGACAAAGGGTACTCTGTTGGTTGCGTCCCGTGTTGGTCTCCTGAGGAGGTCTATGCGATTTTTTGCTGTGGCCCGTCGGAACTGTCGATCGATGAGTCGAGCGTCATATCCCGTTCTTACTAGGGCGTCTTTCAGCGTCTGTAGGTGTCCATCGCGTTCCTCCTCGTCTGAGCAGACCCTGTGTATTCGCAGGGCCTGTCCATAGGGGATGGCCTCTTTGACGTGGTTAGGGTGGAAGCTGGAAAAGTGGAGCATCGTGAGGTTGTCCGTGGGCTTGCGGTAGAGTGAGGTGCTGAGGTGCCCGTCTTTGATGGAGATTCGTGTGTCCAAGAAAGAAACTGATTCTGAGGAGTAGTCCATGGTGAGCTTGATGGTGGGATGGAACTTGTTGATGTTATCGTGTAGTCTCTTTAGTGATTCCTTGCCGTGGGTCCATAGAAAGAAAATGTCGTCGATGTATCTGGTGTATAGTGTTGGTTGGAGGTCTTGTGCAGTGAAGAAGTCCTGCTCGAACTTGTGCATGAAAATGTTGGCGTATTGGGGTGCGAATTTGGTCCCCATGGCTGTTCCGTGTGTTTGGGTAAAGAACTGGTTATCGAAGGTGAAGACATTGTGATCCAGGATGAAGCGGATGAGTTGTAGGATGGCTTCCGGAGATTGGCTGTTGTTGGTGTTGAGTATTGATGCTGTCGCAGCGATGCCGTCATCGTGGGGGATACTGGTGTATAGTGCCGAGACGTCCATCGTGGTGAGAAGTGTTCCTGGTTCAACTGGTCCGTGGGTACTGAGTTTTTGTAGGAAGTCTGTAGTGTCGCGACAGAAGCTGGGGGTTCCCTGTACGATGGGTTTCAGGATGCCCTCGATGTATCCAGAGAGGTTCTCACACAGGGTTCCGTTGCCTGATACGATGGGACGTCCGGGTGTGTTGGCTTTGTGTATCTTTGGGAGGCAGTAGAAGTCTCCCACGCGGGGATCACGTGGGATGAGAGTGCGTAGGCTGCTTTGAAGGTCTGGATCGAAGGTCTTGATCAGTTTGTTGAGCTGGTGGGTGTGTTCTTTGGTCGGATCTGCGGGTAACCGTCTGTAGTGTTCCTGGTTGTCCAGTTGTCGGTATGCTTCTTTGCAATAGTCTGTTCTGTTCTGTATGACTATGGCTCCTCCTTTGTCCGCTGGTTTGATGACGATGTTGCGGTTGGTCTTGAGAGCGTTGATGGCGTTGCGTTGTGCTCGGGTGATATTCTGGACTGTCTTCTGAGTGCGGCTGATGAATCTGGCATTGACGCATTTCCTGACAGCTTGAGCATACATGTCCAGCTGAGGGCAGCGACCCTCCGGAGGAGTCCAGTTTGACTCTTTCCTCTTCGGTTGCTGTACCGCGGATCCCTCTGTCTGCTGTTCCGGATCGTCGATTGTCTCATTGGGTTCGCTGCTGAAATCTTGGGGTTTGTGGTAGAATTCCCGGAGCCTCATTCTCCTGATGAATTCATGAGGAACACTACAGACGGTTACCCGCAGATCCGACCAAAGAACACACCCACCAGCTCAACAAACTGATCAAGACCTTCGATCCAGACCTTCAAAGCATCCTACGCACTCTCATCCCACGTGATCCCCGCGTGGGAGACTTCTACTGCCTCCCAAAGATACACAAAGCCAACACACCCGGACGTCCCATCGTATCAGGCAACGGAACCCTGTGTGAGAACCTCTCTGGATACATCGAGGGCATCCTGAAACCCATCGTACAGGGAACCCCCAGCTTCTGTCGCGACACTACAGACTTCCTACAAAAACTCAGTACCCACGGACCAGTTGAACCAGGAACACTTCTCACCACGATGGACGTCTCGGCACTATACACCAGTATCCCCCACGATGACGGCATCGCTGCGACAGCATCAATACTCAACACCAACAACAGCCAATCTCCGGAAGCCATCCTACAACTCATCTGCTTCATCCTGGATCACAATGTCTTCACCTTCGATAACCAGTTCTTTACCCAAACACACGGAACAGCCATGGGGACCAAATTCGCACCCCAATACGCCAACATTTTCATGCACAAGTTCGAGCAGGACTTCTTCACTGCACAAGACCTCCAACCAACACTATACACCAGATACATCGACGACATTTTCTTTCTATGGACCCACGGCAAGGAATCACTAAAGAGACTACACGATAACATCAACAAGTTCCATCCCACCATCAAGCTCACCATGGACTACTCCTCAGAATCAGTTTCTTTCTTGGACACACGAATCTCCATCAAAGACGGGCACCTCAGCACCTCACTCTACCGCAAGCCCACGGACAACCTCACGATGCTCCACTTTTCCAGCTTCCACCCTAACCACGTCAAAGAGGCCATCCCCTATGGACAGGCCCTGCGAATACACAGGGTCTGCTCAGACGAGGAGGAACGCGATGGACACCTACAGACGCTGAAAGACGCCCTAGTAAGAACGGGATATGACGCTCGACTCATCGATCGACAGTTCCGACGGGCCACAGCAAAAAATCGCATAGACCTCCTCAGGAGACCAACACGGGACGCAACCAACAGAGTACCCTTTGTCGTCCAGTACTTCCCCGGAGCGGAGAAACTACGCCATGTTCTCCGCAGCCTTCAACATGTCATCAATGAGGACAAACACCTCGCTATGGCCATCCCCACACCTCCACTACTCGCCTTTAAACAGCCACCCAACCTCAAACAGACCATCGTTCGCAGCAAATTACCTAGCTTTCAAGAGAACAGCGTCCACGACACCACACAACCCTGCCACGGTAACCTCTGCAAGACATGCCAGATCATCGACACAGATACCACCATCACACGAGAGGACACCACCCACCAGGTGCATGGTTCATACTCCTGTGACTCGGCCAACGTTGTCTACCTCATACGTTGCAGGAAAGGATGCCCCAGAGCATGGTACATTGGCGAGACCATGCAGACGCTGCGACAACGGATGAACGGACACCGCGCAACAATCGCCAAACAGGAGGGTTCCCTCCCAGTCGGGGAACACTTCAGCAGTCATGGACATTCATCCACCGACCTTCGGGTAAGCGTACTCCAAGGCGGCCTTCGAGACACACGACAACGCAAAATCGTCGAGCAGAAATTGATAGCCAAGTTCCGCACCCATGAGGACGGCCTCAACCGGGATCTTGGGTTCATGTCACGCTACACGTTACCCCACCAGTGAACAAATGTTATCTATTTTTAATATAATGGGTAATTTGCTGGCTTTCTCTGCCTTCCGGATGTTTCTGCCTCTCTCTGTTTTTTTTCCTGTTTGTTTTTTTGTTGAATGTGTATTCGGGGGTTCTGCAGGTGACACCTCTCTGTCTGAACACGGTGATTGCCTTGGCAACGGGCAGTTGCAGGGGCAGTCTGTAAACACCATGTATTGTTCTGTGATGTATAAATGCGTAGACTTCAAGGAGCTCCTGAACATTTACCTGACGAAGGAGGAAGCCTCCGAAAGCTTGTGAATTTAAAATAAAATTGCTGGACTATAACTTGGTGTTGTAAAATTGTTTACAATAAGATTGAAGCATCGTTAACAAGCCATGCAGAGATTGAACCAGGAAGTGTAAGTTAGAATAGTAAATTCAATGTCAAATCAGGTACAGAAAGTGAAATAAAAAGAGAGGGAAAGAAATATTGCATTAACAGACAGAGATAAAAGAGACAGAAAAAAAAGTAAATAAATAAAAATTTATTTAATTTTTTTTAAATGTCCAACAACAATTAAAAAAAAGCTGCAAAGTTATTCAGAAGTCTCTGCAATTTATCTCTTTATTCTCATATTTAATACCAGGATAGTTTTTTGGATTGAAAGATTGAATTAAAGTAGGCTCCAAAATGTCAGAAAATGCACAAGATTTTTTCTTGGTGAGCATGTCCCTAGACCCCCAAACCAATAAATGTCGCACCTTCAATCATTTCCAAATTCACTGCTGCTGCTAACTGCACTTTTTTCTACCAAGTTATACCTGCAGCTTACACATTTTGGCACCTACTTTAAGACTGTCTTACAAGCCCAAAATAATTTCTGAAGGAATGGGACTCTACACTTGTTAACGTTAATTTTCAGTGCTAGAGAGGTTGTTTGGCAGTCATCAAGATTTCCAATACTATTAATAGGGCACTTTCATCAGAACAGATAAGCCCTAACTTTTTCTGGTGAGATTATTTCCTATCTACAACATCAGTTCACGCTGTTCCATTAATTTGAATGGGAAGCCAGCCGGCGAGGTGGCGTTTTCATGGAGCTCACGGAGGAGCAGGACATCTGGTAAAGCAACTTCTGGATTTCCGTGATTAATTGCCCGTGTGCAATCGCCGGAAGTTACTGTCCGATTTGCACAGAAATAACGATGAGTACAGTTAGCCTTGCCGACATTTTCACAGCAAAATCCAGCCCGATATATCTAGAGTTGTATTACCAGTGAAAGGAGCCAAACCCCGTAAGGTTGTAACTGAAGTCCCTATAATTGCTTTTATTTTCATATTAAAAATACCTGTTATTTTTCCAGCATAAATTATTTTGGGCTTGTAAGACAGTCTTAAAGTAGGTGCCAAAATGTGTAAGCTGCTGGTATAACTTGGTACAAAAAAGTGCAGTTAGCAGCAACAGTGAATTTAGAAATGATTGAAGGTGCTGAAGGGACGACATTTATTGGTTTGGGGGTCTAGGGACATGCTCACCAAGAAAAATCTTGATGCTTTATTTTGTGCATTTTCTGACATTTTGGAGCCTACTTTAATTCTATCTTTCAAGCCAAAAAACTATCCTGGATAAATTACTGGTATATTAAATATGAGAATAAAGAGATAAATTGTAGAAACTTCTGTTCAACTTTACAGCTTTTTTTTTCACTGGGAATCTAACCCCAGATACATCATATCAATTTGTGAACTGAAACTATCCACACCTGCAATAATCCTAAATAGCAATGCAGTCTACATTTACAAGAGAGAGAAAAACAGATTCTCAATCACTTCTGTTCAAATCTCAGACATCAAGGCACTCCAGACGCAGATGGGGGATTATCTGGAATGAGGTTAGACTGATTTAACTTTTAAACAAACATCTTTTATTTTTAGTAGGGGGATAAGACCGAGTCAATATCCAGAAGTAGGTACACTGTTCTGACAGCCAGAAAGCTCATTGTTTCTTTCCTGATTGGTTAGTGATCTCAATGCAGAATAAAAGAGAACTACGGCTAGGATTTAGACTTGGAGCCAGGAAGGAGGCGGGGGTGGGGGGCTTGAATTTTTCTTTATTCGATCATGGGATGTAGGCGTCGCTGGCAAGGCCAGCATTTATTGCCCATTCCTAATTGCCCTTGAGAAGGTGGTGGTGAGCCGCCTTCTTGAACCGCTGCAGTCCGTGTGGTGAAGGTTCTCCCACAGTGCTGTTAGGAAGGGAGTTCCAGGATTTTGACCCAGCGATGATGAAGGAACGGCGATATATTTCCAAGTCGGGATGGTGTGTGACTTGGAGGGGAACGTGCAGGTGGTGTTGTTCCCATGCGCCTGCTGCTCTTGTCCTTCTAGGTGGTAGAAGTCCCGGGTTTGGGAGGTGCTGTCGAAGAAGCCTTGGCGAGTTGCTGCAGCGCATCTTGCAGATGGTACACACTGCAGCCATGGTGCGCCAGTGGTGAAGAGAGTGAATGTTTCGGGTGGTGGATGGGGTGCCAATCAAGCAGGCTGCTTGGTGTCGAGCTTCTTGAGTGTTATTGGAGCTGCACTCATCTAGGCAAGTGGAGAGTATTCCATCACACTCTTGACTTGTGCCTTGTAGATGGTGGAAAGGCTTTGGGGAGTCAGGAGGTGAGTCACTCGCCGCAGAGCACTTAGCCTCTGACCTGCTCTTGTAGCCACAGTATTTATATGGCTGGTCCAGTTAAATTTCTGGTCAATGGTGACCCCCAAGATGTTGATGGTGGGGGATTCAATGATGGAAATGCCATTGAATGTCAAGGGGAGGTGATTAGACTCTCTCTTGTTGGAGATGGTCATTACCTGACACTTGTCCGGCGCAAATGTTACTTGCCACTTTTCAGCCCAAGCCTGGATGTTGTCTAGGCCTTGTTGCATTCGGGCTCAGATCGCTTCATTATCTGAGGAGTTGCGAATGGAACTGAACACTGTGCAATCATCAGCGAACATCCCCATTTCTGACCTTATGATGGAGGGAAGGTCATTGATGAAGCAGCTGAAGATGGTTGGGCCTAGGACACTGCCCTGTGGAACTCCTGCAACGATATCCTGGGGCTGAGATGATTGGCCTCCAACCACCATGACCATCTTCCTTTGTCGGAAGGGAAATTCCTTTGTCAGAATTACGGACAGGAAACCCGGAAGGCCGGCCTGATTGACAGGCTGGTCTCAGTCGGATGGCAGCGGAGCAAGTAAGAGGACATGAAAAGGTAATTGTTCAGGTAAGTCTTAGATTGTATGGAAGGGGGGGGGCAAGGGTGGGTATGGGGGGGCATGGAGGTATCGGTGGGCACCGGGGTCGCAGAGGAGGGACAGTCATTGGGGGGGGTGCGGGGATGTCAGTCACAGGAGAGTCAGTCATTGGTGGGGGAGTGTCAGTTATCGAGGGGGGGTGGTTGGGATTGGGGGTCATCGCGGGAGTCCGCGATCATGGGGGGGGGGTCGCGATTGTTGGGGGGGCTTTGGTGATCGTTACGGGGGGCTGGGGGGGTCGCTGCAGGTAGTCTTGTTGGGCCTGGAGGATGCACTCCTGCTCCTCCAGGCCCAACCTGCAGTTTCGAGCCTTCTCGCCTCCTGTCACATGACGTGAAGGAGAAGGCCCAGGAATCCCAAGGGTTGAAATAGTAAGACCTTTCAAAATGGAGGCCCTCAGCCTCCTTGAAAGGTTTTAGTGACCAACCAGCCTCTTGAGAGCAGGTTGGTTGCCCGCCCCTCGTCACGCCCCGGTGAAAACTGGAAATAGGCGGGTTGGGGGCAGGTCTGAAATTGTTGTAATTTTCAATGCCGCCCCGCCCCCAACCCACCCGTTTTTCCCAGTTAGAATCCTGCCCTAAGATTCTTGGACGAATTATTAAAGAAAAATTAGGTATTTTTTACAATCTTATTCTGAGGTAATTATTTTTTTGATTTCAGATTTTGGTTTCAGATAGCTGAATATTTAGGTGTCTGCAACATAAGAACTGCCATTCAATCAGATCATGGCTGATCTTCAACCACTTTCCTGGCCAATCCCCATATCCCTTGATTCCCCTAGAGTCCAAAAATCTATCTATCTCAGCATCCACAGCCCTCTGGGTAGAGAATTCCAAAGATTCACAACTCCGAGTGAACAAATTCCTCCTCATTTCAATCTTCAATGGCCGACCCCTTATCCTGCGATTATGCCCCCCAGTTCTAGATTTTTCAGCCAGGGGAAACAATCTCTCAGCCTCTACCGTGTCAAGCCCTCTCGTGTCCTAGGCCCAACTATCTTCAGCTGCTTCATCAATGACCTTCCCTCCATCATAAGGTCAGAAATGAGAATGTTCGCTGATGATTGCACAGTGTTCAGTTCCATTCGCAACCCCTCAGATAATGAAGCAGTCTGAGCCCGCATGTAGCAAGACCTGGACAACATCCAGGCTTGGGCTCATAAGTGGCAAGTAACATTCGCGCCAGATAAGTGCCAGGCAATGACCATCTCCAACAAGAGAGAGTCCAACCACCTGCCCTTGACATTCAACGGCATTACCATCACCGAATCCCCCACCATCAACATCCTGGGGGTCACCATTGACCAGAAACTTAACTGGACCAGCCATATAAATACTGTGGCTACAAGAGCAGGTCAGAGGCTGGGTATTCTGCGACGAGTGACTCACCTCCTGACTCACCAAAGCCTTTCCACCATCTACAAGGCACAAGTCAGGAGTGTGATGGAATACTCTCCACTTGCCTGGATGAGTGTAGCTCCAACCAACAACACACAAGAAGCTCGACACCATCCAGGACAAAGCAGCCTGCTTGATTGGCACCCCATCCACCACCCTAAACATTCACTCCCTTCACCACCGGCGCACTGTGGCTGCAGTGTGTACCATCCACAGGATGCACTGCAGCAACTCGCCAAGGCTTCTTCGACAGCACCTCCCAAACCTGCGACCTCTACCACCTAGAAGGACAAGAGCAGCAGGCACATGGGAACAACACCACCTGCAAGTTCCCCTCCAAGTCACACACCATCCCGACTTGGAAATATATCGCTGTTCCTTCATCGTCGCTGGGTCAAAATCCTGGAACTCCCTTCCTAACAGCATTATGGGAGAACCTTCACCACACAGACTGCGGCTCACCACCACCTTCTCAAGGGCAATTAGAGATGGGCAATAAATGCTGGCCTCGCCAGCGATGCCCACATCCATGAACGAATAAAAAAAAAAGAATCTTATATGTTTCAATGAGATCACCTCTCATTCTTCTAAACTCCAGAGAATATAGGCCCATTCTACTCAACCTCCCCTCATCAGACAACCTGCTTATCCCAGGAATTAATCTAGTGAGCCTTCATAGCACCACCTCTTAGGCAAGTATTTCCTTCCTTACGTAAGGAGATCAAAACTGTGCACAGTACTCTGGGTGAGGTCTCACTAAAGCCTGTACAATTGTAGTAAGACTTCCTTGCTCTTGTACTCCAACCCCCTTGCAATAAAGGCCAACATGCCATTTGTCTTCCTAATTGCTTGCTGTACCTGCATGCTAACTTTTTGTGTTTCTTGTACCAGGACTTCCAAGTCTCTCTGGAAACCAACATTTAATAGTTTCTCACCATTTAAAAAATGTTCTGTTTTTCTATTCTTCCCACCAAAGGAAATAACCTCACATTTCCTCATATTATACTCCATCTACCACCTTCTTGCTCACTCACTTAACCTGTCGACATCCCTTTGCAGACTCTTTGCGTCCTCCTCACAGCTTACTAAGGAGCAACCTTGCATGCTAACCAATAATCTAACAAAAACTGACCAACAGCTTAAAAAAAATGACATTGCCCCAAAAAAACCTGACAGTTCAAACCAGCTGCAGATATAAGCTTAATGGCACATGAAGACTAGAAGTTATACTAAAAGTGCAGTGGGACATAGTTGTCAAAAATTAACATGATGTATCTAGAGTTACATTCCCAGTAAAAGGAAATGGGCTTGCAGCAGAGGATTATCTGGATAGAGGTGATGCTGATTTAATTATTTTAAACAAACAATTTTTATTTTTAGTAGAGAGTTAAGAGTGAGTTAATATCATTGAAACAAAAGTTTAGAACTGAGTTTTGATGAAAGGTTCCACCAAACGTCAACCTGTCTTTTCCACTTTTAGATGCATTTCAAACATTTTCTGTTTTTAGTACCTTAAAACACACAAAGCGAGAAATTATTGTTGGTGATGGTGACAAATGCTTAACATATTTGTCTGACTTTCCCCGGCCAGCTATCTTAACAGAGATATTAACCTATTTAAAATAAATGGCTGATCTGAATGATTGGCAACCTCCAATCCCAAACAAAAAAGCTGATTTTTCTTATGAAACGCTGACAAGCTAGCACATGGGTTGAAACGCCAACAGTCAGCTTAAAAAGCTGATATTTGACAAGTATGCACAAAGCCAACGTTGTCCACTGATCTCAGTATTCAAGCTGTCCAACAAATCTGTCTACCAAGCCAAAAAGGATAAAATATATTCACAACTGTAGTGCAGGGGAATAGATATTTAATACACCACTAGACGACTGAGCATCAGGCCAACACTGCACTGCCAGAGAAGAAAAGTAAAAAACACATTTCTTTTTTTTAAATTGGACACCTGCCATGAACACCAATGACCATCTGACATGACAATTGGAAACTTCCAGTAGAACAAAATGGCATTGCTCTTTTGGAGAGGGACTATTTTGCTTCACTGTGCATGTGCAACACAAAAGTTTTATAAGCCACAAACCCTATAGAATACAAACTTGAATAAATCTGCACCACTTCAGGTTTTCAGTACATATCAGCACTCAATCCCAGTAAGCTAGGGTATCAAATAAAGCTTTGTAAATACAGTGTTGAAAAGAGAATAGCAAGATATTTGGGACAATATTAGATCTCATCTGGATTCATTGAAATGACAGAGACCTGACCATAATAGTCAACGAAAATAATACTGCTATGTGTCAAATCTACTAATGTTGAGGAAATTTATAGGTGAACGAACAAGCCTGATTTCTTTTTTGAATACATTATTGAATACAGTGATGCAATCCCCTTGACCTTCTTGAAGTCACATCAGAATTTATTGAATGTTTTAAATGGCACTGAGGGTAGCGAGGGCACAGAATGTACTCTGGGTGGGAGACTTCAACGTCCATCACCAAGAGTGGCTCGGTAGCACCACTACTGACTGAGCTGGCCGAGTCCTGAAGGGCATAGCTGCCAGACTGGGCCTGCGGCAGGTGGTGAGCGAACCAACACAAGGGAAAAACCTACTTGACTTCGTCCTCACCAATCTACCAGTCGCAGATGCATCTGTCCATGACTGTATTGGTAGAAGCGACCACCGCACAGTCCTCGTGGAGGTGAAGTCCCGTCTTCACACTGAGGACACCATCCAAAGTGTTGGGTGGCACTATCACCGTGCTAAATGGGATAGATTCAGAACAGATCTAGCAGCTCAAAACTGGGCATCCATGAGGCGCTGTGGGCCATCAGCAGCAGCAGAATTGTATTCCAGCACAATCTGTAACCACATGGCCCGGCATATTCCTCACTCTACCATTACCAACAAGCCAGGGGATCATCCCTGGTTCAATGAGGAGTGTAGAAGACCATGTCAGGAGCAGCACCAGGTGTACCTAAAAATGAGGTGCCATCCTGGTGAAGCTGCAACACAGGACTACATGCATGCTAAACGGTGGAAGAAACATGCTATAGACAGAGCTAAGCAATTCCACAACCAACAGATTAGATCAAAACTCTGCAGTCGTGCCACATCCAGTCGTGAATGGTGGTGGACAATTAAACAACTAATGGGAGGAGGAGGCTCTGTAAACATCCCCATCCTCAATGATGGCAGAGTCCAGCACATGAGTGCAAAAGACAAGGCTGAAGTGTTTGCAACGATCTTCAGCCAGAAGTGCCGAGTGGGTGATCCATCTCGGCCTCCTCCCGATATCCCCACCATCACAGAAGCCAGTCTTCAGCCAATTCGATTCACTCCACGTAATATCAAAAAATGGCTGAGTGCTCTGGATACAGCAAAGGCTATGGGCCCCGACAACATCCCGGCTGTAGTGCTGAAGACTTGTGCTCCAGAACTAGCCGCGCCTCTAGCCAAGCTGTTCCAGTACAGCTACAACACTGGCATCCACCCAACAATGTGGAAAATTGCCCAGGTATGTCCTGTCCATAAAAAGCAGGACAAATCCAATCCGGCCAATGACCGCTCCATCAGTCTCCTCTCAATCATCAGCAAAGTGATGGAAGGTGTCGTCAACCGTGCTATCATGTGGCACTTACTCACCAATAACCTGCTCACCGATGCTCAGTTTGGGTTCCGCCAGGACCACTCAGCTCCAGACCTCATTTCAGCCTTGGTCCAAACAAAAGAGCTGAATTCTAGAGGTGAGGTGAGAGCGACTGCGCTTGACATCAAGGCAGCATTTGACCGAGTGTGGCTCCAAGCAGCCCGGTAAAATTGAAGTCAATGGGAATCAGGGGGAAAACTCTCCAGTGGCTGGAGTCATACCTAGCACAAAGGAAAATGGTAGTGGTTGTTGGAGGCCAGTCATCTCAGCCCCAGGACATTGCTACAGGAGTTCCTCAGGGCAGTGTCCTAGGCTGAACCATCTTCACCTGCTTCATCGATGATCTTCCCTCCATCATAAGTTCAGAAATGGGGATGTTCGCTGATGATTGCACAGTGTTCAGTTCCATTCGCAACCCCTCAGACAATGAAGCAGTCCGTGCCTGCATGCAGCAAGACCTGGACAACATCCAGGCTTGGGCTGATAAGTGGCAAGTAACATTCGCGCCAGATAAGTGCCAGGCAATGACCATCTCCAACAAGAGAGAGTCTAACCACCTCCCCTTGACATTCAATAGCATTACCATCGCCGAATCCCCCACCATCAACATCCTGGGGGTCACCATTGACCAGAAACTTAACTGGACCAGCCACATAAATACTGTGGCTACAAGAGCAGATCAGCGGTTGGGTATTCTGCGGCGAGTGACTCCCCTTCTGACTCCCCAAAGCCTTTCCACCATCCACAAAAAAAATTATCTGTATATTAAATAACCACAAGTCAGGAGCGTGATGGAATACTCTCCACTTGCCTGGATGGGTGCAGCTCCAACAACACTCAAGAAGCTTGACACCATCCAGGACAAAGCAGCCCGCTTGATTGGCACCCCATCCACCACCCTAAACATTCACTCCCTTCACCACCGGCGCACTGTGGCTGCAGTGTGTACCATCCACAGGATGCACTGCAGCAACTTGCCAAGGCTTCTTCGACAGCACCTCCCAAACCCGCGACCTCTACCACCAAGAAAGACAAGGGCAACAGGCACATTGGAACAACACCACCTGCACATTCCCCTCCAAGTCACACACCATCCCAACTTGGAAATATATTGCCATTCCTTCATCGTCGCTGGGTCAAAATCCTGGAACTCCCTACCTAACAGCACTGTGGGAGAACCTTCACCAAATGGACTGCAGCAGTTCAAGAAGGCGGCCCACCATCACCTTCTCAAGGGCAATCAGGGATGGGCAGTAAATGCTGGCCTTGCCAGCGATGCCCACATCCCATAAACGAATAAAAAAAATATGAATATACATTTCTCAACACAGACAATCGGATAGCTAGATAATGATATTATCATGTGTTTCTTCATGTTGCTATCTGCCTAACATATTTTTTCACACTGAGGTCAGCCCTCCACCCATTGCAACACATTCCCCATGGACAGTTTCTAGCTGACTGACATGTCCATCAAAAAGAAGCAAGAGTATTTTTATATATAGAATCATAGAATAATACAGCACGGAAAGAGGCCATTCGGCCCATCGTGCTTGTGCCAGCTCTTTGAAGGAGCTATCCAATTAGTCCCATTTCCCTGCCCTTTCCCCATGGCCCTGCAAATTTTTCCCCTTCAAGTATTTATCCAATTCCCTTTTGAAAGTTATTATTGAATTTGCTTCCACCACCCTTTCAGGCAGGGCATTCCAGCTCATAATTCGATGCATAAAAAAAATTCTCCTCATGTCGCCTCTGTTTTTTTTGCCAATTACTGTAAATCTGTGTCCTCTGGTTACCGACCCTTCTGCCACTGGAAACAGTTTCTCCTTATTTACTCTACCAAAACCCTTCATGATTTTGAATACCTCTATTAAATCTCCCTTTAACCTTCTCTGCTCTAAGGAGAACAACCCCAGATTCTCTTGTCTCTCTACGTAACTGAAGTCCTGCATTCCTGGTACCATTCTAGTAAATCTCCTTTGCATCCTCTCTTAAGACCTTGACATCCTTCCTAAAGTGCAGTGCCCAGATTGGACAATACTCCAGCTGGAGCTCAACCAGTGATTTATAAAGGTTTAGCATAACTTCCTTGCTTTTGTACTCTACGCCTCAGTTTATAAAGCCAAGGACCCCATATGCTTTGTTAACAGCCTTCTCAACTTGTCCAGCATCTTCAAAGATTTGTGTATTGTAAGATTGTACCCTTCTTGCCCCAGTAGTATAGCGGGCAAGTGGAGTTACTATAATGATGTCTGCGTGTGTATCTTGTTTTTATATGACCTTTTATATAATTTTGTATGACTAAATGCTATTGTGCTGGATGTATAAACCACTTGGGACTGATATCAGAGCAGGGAGCTCTTAAAACTATCAACTTGCAAGAAAGGCCTGGTTATATGAACAAATTAAAAGATGAAACGACATTCACATTCCTGACTTAGTTAGGTCTGGGACCCTTATCAGATACTGGGTAGTCATAAATAATGGAACCTTACAGGCTGGTCTATGAGACCTGGCCTGGAATCTGAGAGAGTCAGGGGAGGCAGGGGGAACCATGGATCCCAGCCTTGACCAGATAAGGTGAGACAAAAACAGTCTTAAGCCACTGTATGAAGTGATGATTGGTTGAGACCAGAGGTGGGACACAAGCTGCTTCTGCAGACCCCTGAAAGGTGGAAGGTAACAGGGGAGGCTGACCCCTTTTTCTTAAAGAAACAAAGAACTCGAGGCCCCGTTGGACACCTCGCCCTTTTGGGAGACCCCAATAGCTAATCCTGAGTCCACCCCCAAAAGTGGCATTAAAGGAGCACTCTGCACTGGTGTCAGGTTGTAGAGACTTAGCAGGAGTAATGTAACTACGGCTGACTTTGGAGGCTCACCAAACAGCTATTTGATGAATGATCTGGATCAACAGAAGTAGGACTGAGGACAAGGAGTACAAGAGGTCACCCCAGGCGGGCAGAAGACGTGAGAGACAAACTAATCGACGTAGGTACCCCAGGCAGGGTGGAAAGTGCTTTCCTCGAGGCTCCTGAGACAGACACAACTCTACCCAGTGTGGAACGAGTGATATGATCTCTTGCTCTGCATTGTAAACCACTACCCCAACACTGCATGTGTTGGTCCTTTTGTGAATTTCAATAAAGCACCTTTTTACCAAATTGGAGTCAGGTCAATTACCGGCAACTGAGAGTAAAATCTCACAGTACGTACATACCCAGGCCTCTGTTCCTGCACCCCCTTTAAAATTGTACCATTTAGTTCATATTGCCTCTCCTCGTTCTTCCTACCAAAATGCATCACTTCACACTTCTCTACGTTAAATTGTTAAATTGCATCTGCCATGTGTCTGCCCATTTCACCAGTCTGTCTATGTCATCCTGAAGTCTGTTACTATCCTCCTCATTGTTTACCACATTTCCGAATTTTGTCATCTGCAAACTTTGAAATTATGCCCTGTATACCCAAGTCCAAGTCATTAACATATATCAAGAAGAGCAGTGGTCCTAATACCGACCCCGGGGGACACCACTGTACACTTCTATCCAGTCTGAAAAACAACCGTTCACCACTAGTCTCTGCTTTCTGTCTCTTAGCCAATTTCGTATCCACGCTGCCACTGGCCCATTAATCCCATGGGCTTCAATATAAACTCTTACTTCTCTTTTGCACTTCATTTTGTCCTTTCATCTTAGTGTCTTTTGTAAGTATGCTAAAATGTATTTTTATATATTTATATATATTTATCACTGATTATAAACTTTATACTGCTTTATATAGTGATTACAAAACAATATTTGAATTTATGGTTTAAATCACAGGAAAGAATACTAGGGTCTCCTCCCTCAGAAAAAACACAGATATGATAACGATTCAATATGATAATGTGCTATGTAAATTCAAGTACAGCATTTTGTCTCCTTTTTCATGTAACAGGAGTCAATGGCAGTCAGGCTCCTGGTTGCTCTGATGCATACCTACCCTGAAGTTGCACTAAATGCTACAGCAGTCCTGAGACTTTATCTTCCACCCATTGTGTACTGTATTGAATTAGGTGGTGTGCAATAAAGGATACATTTTCTATATGTGCATTCCCATCACAAAGCTTTGCCTGCGGAAGCACAAATCCTTAAATCACCCTGGGACAGTCCACAATTTTCTGTCCATTAAAACTAACAGACAGAAAATTAAGGATTGTGCCTGTGCAATTTTCTCATATATTCACCCAGCAGGCAAGGCTCCATGTCAGGAGCACAGAAGCAGAAGGTTTAATGCATTGCCCACTTTGAGTCAAAAGTGTAATTTGTTTTGTGGTGGGCACAATTTTGCAATGTTTCTTGTTGCCATGGGCATGGGTATCTTTTTAAATTTTATTCTGAAGATGTGGGCATCACTGACAAGGTTGCATTTATTGCTTATCCTAGTTGCCCCATTTACAACTGAATGGCTTGCTAGGCCAATGCAGAGGGGATTATGAGTCAATTGCAAAATGTGGGATGAGAATCATATGTAGGCCAGACTGATTGGGATGGCAAGTTCCCTTTCCTGAAGGACACAGTGAACCAATTGAGTTTTTAATGAAAAATCCAGCAATTTTCATGGTATTTTTTTCTGGCACCAGCCCAGATTAAATAAATTCAATTCAATTTCATAATTTGATATGATGGGATTTGACCTCATAACCACTGCCATAACTAGACTAGTGCCATAACTATTACAGCACCACAGCTCACATGCACAAAATTGAAGCATGCCTATTTTCCTCATAATTAGCCATATAAAATAATAAGAAAGTAAGGTTACTTGTCAATGTTAAAAATTGCTTTTCATTTAGAAAATCTGTCACCTTTTGAAATCAGCTAAATTGTTTTAAATAGTGAAAAAAATCAGACTAGTTCAGGTGGATTACTGAATTACCTCCAAGTTTACAGGTTCATGAAGGTCAAAGGGTCAGTCAAACAAACCTAAAATGAAGGCATATTATGTGTCTTTCTGCACTGTGTGAAAAGAAAATCACATGTGTCCTTTTTGGCCATTGAAATTGCAAAGTTGATGAACTGTAATCAATGTTAGTGTCAATACTGATTCTGAATATTGTGTCTGAGATTGCATAGATCAGCTATTGCTGTCTGTCTCAGTCAAAACTCACCTCATTTCCCCAGAATGCACTAATGACATTCTAAAGAAAGCACAGCAACTGTTGCATCTACTCATCATTGTGACAGGCTTTGATGAAATGAATTTCTGCTCTATTTCTTTCTGTCAAAAGACTGGTGATTGATATTACACATATTTTCAGGGTCATTTACCACACAGAAACTGTTACTAGGCAGAGTATAAAAAATGAATATCAAGGATCATGGCAACTGTGTTCCTTAGTGTTCTGTTTAAACTGCACAACCATGTTAGCAATTTATGTCACCATTTCACATCTCTAAAATTACAAGGTAGGCAAAATAACTCCAGGCCATGATACAAGATGACTCCAGGCCTCAGGCTTTGTAACTTAGGTGAATGGAATTAAATTCAGAGCACTTCAGTCAATAGCTTTTTAAGTATAATTGTAGTAGTGACAAAAGTACCAGGTATTGTCGCATCGCACATGAATCAGTCATTGTAAATTCAAATACTAGCAGCAACCTGATCTTGGTTTCCTCTTTTGTGGCTGGCTGTTTGCGCCACAGAAGCTCCATCGTAATGAAGCCCTAGACCAAATATCAGGGGCACCTCGGGCCTCACCATTCAGGTGTAGGGCATGAACCCTGCGACCATCCATCCCCACCCAATGGGCACACCCAAATGTCCAGGGCATAGTCTTTCATGAGAGACTTTGTCAAATGTGTTTTGGATGTTTAGGTACACTATGTCATAGGGCTTTCTATAATCCACTTGGGATATGTCTTCCTCAACAAAGTTAAGGAGGTAGGTCAGGCAGGATCCTGCACTTCTGAATCTATGTTGGCTATTATTTACAAAGTTATTAGTATGCAGATACTTCTTAAATTTACTCCTGATAATCAATTCCATTATTTATACACAGAATGGAGGTACCCACCTAGCACCCATAGGAAACATTATACATTATCATTACAGGATGCAATAAGTCATCAGACATAGCTAATCGCTTTTTCTCTTTTTTAACATCTGTAACTGAACCAACTACATAAAGTTATTGTTATTCTATTCTTGATCAGAAATATGTGTAATAGAGGGACAAAAATAAAAATGGTGATTATCAGCAAATTACTGCATTCCTTTCATGGTGAAATATGTAAATAATGTGTATTTTATAGCCTCCTTGCATGTAGCCAAATGCCATGTGAGTAATTGCCTTTAGTGGCTCCTTCTATGCTCCCCTTTTGGTGGCAGCATCACTGGTGGAAGCTGCCTTGCCTTGCTGTAGAACTTCAGATTATTCCTAGGAAACAGTTGAGAGATCAGCAATCCTCCTTGATAATAGATTATCACGGTGAGGAGTGCTTTGAATAATCACCGTGGAAGGTGTGTTCCCTTCCAGTGAAGAAATGTGGCTATGGCTGCATGAGAACAGGGACAGATCGCTGCTATGAGATTCATCTCTTTGTCTCCACAATGCTCTATTTAGGTCACTTATGGTGATCATCTCCTTATGACAACCACTGATTTTTCTGAACAATGTACACCTATACGATGAGTGCAACTCTTCTTTATGGTTGATTGTATCCTTTCACTCAAATCAAAGGCTTTCTTGCATAGTAAGCACTGTGTCAGACACAGCAGCAGTCAGAAATAAAAACAGAAAATGCTAGAAACACTCAGCAGACCAGGAGAAAGGAAAAAGGTTAAAGTTTCAGGTCTCATGACCCTTCGTCAGATCTCTTGGAGTTGACTTTAACTGCCCTGCCCGGCAGCAATGGGGCGTCATGCCCGTTAAAATCAAGCACTTTTACTTACCGCCCCGTTCCTACTGTAATTACACTGGCTACCATTTTAACTGCTCACTTCATTTAGTTGGTTGATGTGCCTGTTGGAAGCGGGCGGGTGCCTCATGAATGCATGTAGCTACTTTATGGGCCAGCAGGCAGCAGATCCAGTTACAGGAGGCTGCAGAGATCAGCAACACGCTGCCTGGTGATTGTGCTCAATGATGTTCCTGCTGGTCTCATGGCAGTGATTCTACGTGAACTGTTCAGGCGTGGTGGGATTGCAGAGGGGTGTCATCTGCCATGTGTGCAGGAGGTAGCCCTTGTCCCCAAGCAGCCATCCTCTTACGTTCCAGGAAGGGTGAAATAGGGGGGGGGGGGGGTGGATGTAATTAGGACCCCAATGCGATTTAACGTGGGTGGGTCAGAAGTAAAACGTCACTGGATTGGCTTCAGGCACTGACTGACTCAGTGGAAGCACTATTTGAAGAGGCACTCAGCTGCAGGCACTCAGATCATGGGGATCTGTGTGATATTGTGCTTAGTAGATTTCCAAGGGATTGTTAAGCTTGGAGATTGCTTGTTTCTGTCTTTTTTTTGCCTTACTCACTCTGATTAAGCTCTCACACCTTATCATGGATGCCATTTTTGCTTCATTGCTTCGGATGGCACTACTGATCTTAATGGCCGGGTTTCATTTCCATAAATTTCCTCGGTGGCTAGCCTGAATCCAGCCAGAATCCACTAACAGCCTGGCGGGCGGGAGTGGGAATTCGGGAGCTAAGTGGTGAGGGGAGCTCTGGACGTGATTGGGAAGAGGGGGAGGGGCCCGGGGCAAGGGAGGCCCAATGTTTCCTTGTGAAGCCTGGAGGGGTCTTCCTGGCCTCACAAGGAAGCCTAAAATAAAATTTGAAAACATACCTGCCTGGACCTCTTCTGGCCCATGATCCACCTCCCAGCAGTTCTGGGCTGATGGGAAGCCATCACTGCTCCCCGCTCAGGTCTCTGATTAAAATTGCAGATCGGGCCCCGATCTTCATGATTAAAGAAGGACCCCGCTGCTCTCCTACGGGTGTCCCATGCGCCTGCTCAGAAGAACAGGTTAACATCGAGACATGGTGGGAAGCAAGCATGTTTAAAGGGTGTAAGTCACTGCCCTCATTTTAAATCCCCCACCACTCAGTTTCTGCCAGGCGGGGCTAGTTAAAATCGGGGCATGAGAGTGGGCTAATGAGCACTTAGCTCTTTATTAATAGTCTAGTAACAAACATTTGCAAGTGTGGTCCATTTACTTACAAAAGAGATCCCTGTCGGGGGTCCGAGAGACATCTGTAAATGTGCATGTAGAAACGCCGTTCTGCTTCTCCACACACATAGCTGCCAGGCTCCTTGCAATAGGGATCTCATAGCCCCTCAGGTGCCTCCCATATTTGTGATAAGTACAGAAATGCATACATTATCTTTAGCTCCTAGGACTGTTAGTTCTCTTTGTCTAGACCAGATATTTCCAATGTTATCTTGATCTAGAGTCAGATTTCTGTCTTCTTTCGTTGGATCAGCATTTACTCTCCTGTCCATCATTCCATCCCATTTCCTTATAAGTCAACCGTTTTCCACCCCCTAACATTCAGTATTCTTCACTCATCCTCATTGTAATAGATAGGAGTTAACTATTTCTACTCCAAACGGCAGCTACAGATCCCCTTTCCATCCTGTATCTAGTGCAAGTGCAGTATATGAAGTCCCCTAGCAAACGCTCCTATGATCATATCCCTATTATATTCTACATCAGTGCCATCTCCACTGCCTCAGGCTTAACCAGACTGTCATAGAGTCATACAGTCATAGAGTTATACAGCACGGATAGAGGCCCTTCGGCCCATCGTGTCCGCGCCGGCCATCAGTCCTGTCTACTCTAATCCCATATTCCAGCATTTGGTCCGTAGCCTTGTATGCTATGGCATTTCAAGTGCTCATCCAAATGCTTCTTGAATGTTGTGAGGGTTCCTGCCTCCACAACCCTTTCAGGCAGTGAGTTCCAGACTCCAACCACCCTCTGGGTGAAAAAGTTCTTTCTCAAATCCCCTCTAAACCTCCCGCCTTTTACCTTGAATCTATGTCCCCTTGTTATAGAACCCTCAACGAAGGGAAAAAGCTCCTTAGTATCCATCCTATCTGTGCCCCTCATAATTTTGTACACCTCAATCATGTCCCCCCTCAGCCTCCTCTGCTCCAAGGAAAACAAACCCAATCTTCCCAGTCTCTCTTCATAGCTGAAGCGCTCCAGCCCTGGTAACATCCTGGTGAATCTCCTCTGCACTCTCTCCAAAGCGATCACATCCTTCCTGTAGTGTGGTGACCAGAACTGCACACAGTACTCCAGCTGTGGCCTAACCAGTGTTTTATACAGCTCCATCATAACCTCCTTGCTCTTATATTCTATGCCTCGGCTAATAAAGGCAAGTATCCCATATGCCTTCTTTACCACCTTATCTACCTGTTCCGCCGCCTTCAGGGATCTGTGAACTTGCACACCAAGATCCCTCTGACCCTCTGTCTTGCCTAGGGTCCTCCCATTCATTGTGTATTCCCTTGCCTTGTTAGTCCCTCCAAAGTGCATCACCTCGCACTTTTCCGGGTTAAATTCCATTTGCCACTGTTCCGCCCATCTGACCAACCCATCTATATCGTCCTGCAGACTGAGGCTATCCTCCTCGCTATTTACCACCCTACCAATTTTTGTATCATCAGCGAACTTACTGATCATACCTTTTACATTCATATCCAAGTCATTAATGTAGACCACAAACAGCAAGGGACCCAGCACCGATCCCTGTGGTACCCCACTGGCCACAGGCTTCCAGTCACAAAAACAACCTTCGACCATCACCCTCTGCCTTCTGCCACTAAGCCAGTTTTGTATCCAAAGTGCCAAGGCACCCTGGATTCCATGGGCTCGTACCTTCTTGACCAGTCTCCTGTGGGGGAATTTAACGAAGGCCTTACTGAAATCCATGTATTCCACATCCACTGCGTTACCCTCATCCACACGCCTAGTCACCCCCTCTGTATTCAACCACAAGATGAGCTTCTGACCCCATACCATCTCCATTACAAAGACTGCCTACTTCCACCTCCATAACATTACCTGTCTCCATCCCCTACCTCAGCATATCTGCCAGTGCAACTCTCATCCATGTCTTTCTCATCTCCAGACTCAACTATTCCAATGCTCTCCTGGGGCCTCCCTACCTCCATCTTCCATAAACTTCAGCTCATTCAAAACTCTGCTGCTCGTATCCTATCCCATACCATTTGCTGATATTCAACAGCTTCCCTCTGTACTTTTTGTCAGCCTGATGATGTCACTTCCCACTTTTTGTCATCCTGATGATGTCACTTCCCACCTGCAAGGGTGGAAAAATGTCAAATTTACCTCAGTTACATTCAGTAGAAATCATGACTGTATAAATTGTGTATCTAGAATTATTACATGTGGCTAGAAAAGGTGGAAGCAAATTTAAAGATCTGAACATAAAAATGTCAAAGTTTTTAAGGATCTTTATTTCTCCACCAATTTCAGAATTTATTTTGCTTTTATGCTCCTACAACTTACTTTAGCCTTTCTTCTATTTGCTGTGGGCTGCTATTTCTCCCATTCAGACAGACCATAATGGGTTTCCCACTGGGGATTTCCCTCTATCTTTGTTTCTTGGAAGAAGAGGAAGAGCAATGGAGGAAGGCCAGGCTGCCTGTATACTCCAGTATAAGGTACCTGCCATTAGCCCCAACTGGAATGTACAGGCAGAGGTGCGCCTAGCTGCATTTGGCCAAGTGGTAATATCTGCAGAGGCTTCACTTTACAAAGCAAGCTTTCACAAAGTTATGCCACATGCAGCCCTGCTGTTCATCTCCACCATGAGCACCACACTGCCAGTGGCTGTTAAGGTCACCACCATCCTTAACTTCTGTGCCATGGAGTCATTCCAGCTGCCACTCGGGATTTATGTAACATAAGGCAAATATCAGTGCACAACTGCATTAAGCAAGTCGCAGATGTATTGTATATTCTCGACATAAAAGATCGCACGGCATTATTCGAAGAAAAACATGGAGTTCTCCCAATGCCCTGGCCAACATTCGTCCCTCAACAAACATCACCAACAGAGATTGATCCCAAAAATCCCTGGGGATTCTGTCGGTCTTCTGCTGTGTCTCTGGCTGGACAAGGGCGCAGGCCCCAGGGATTTACAAACAGACATTTTGTGGACTTTTATGTTTTAAGATATTTCTGCTGAAAAAAAAACAGCAGCCCATTTGAAAAGTGGATGTGGCCCAGGTGTGTGTAATGGACAAGGGATTCCGACCAGACCCCTAAGCCAATTAAGGGAAATGTCTGAGCGGACAGAGTTTCTCTGGGAACATAATGAGCCAGGAAGGGCAATGCATACGGTAATTGGCAGGAGATGGAGGCACCATTGTTAATCAATGTTAAACCACTTAACCCAGGACCGGGTGCGAAGTGATACCCACTGTCAGCCATTACCACCATTGCCTAGATGAGGTAACCCCGAAGGGCGGGAAACCAAACAAAGGAGGGCCATCAAAATCCCAGACTGGTTGAAAGCAAAAGATTACTGACTACACAAAAACAGCAGGCTGTGAAAACAGCACCGCAGGAAAAGGAACGTTTCATTTTTTGGCGCGAAGAAGTTTGGAACTTTTGGGGGTATAAGAGGAGGCAGTTTTGGGACTTTTCGCTCTCTTGCTTCCTCGCCTGCTCTTGTCTTCGCTTGTCCTCACCTTCACAACAAGAACCAAGCACTCCGCCTGGGATGGAGAGAAGAAACCACCACGAGAAGCAGAGCCTCGATCTTCAACTGTATGGACGAACCTCAAACTGAGACTTGAATACTGTGTCAGCAGTACAGAACCAGGAGACACATTTTCTACAAGGGGAGGCAGCGAGAAAGTCAAGGGACAATCAGGATGAGCAATGTCCAAGTCCACATCCTTAAGACCACTGGTATTGTGTGAAGGGGTGTTGTGTGTTCCCAACCAAGCCATAGGGGTTTAGTGGGAAGGTTCTGCGGGTGGGGTATAGCGTATACTCTACTCTGGGTAGTGACATAGTGTACTGTATTGTCTTTTTTGATATATTGAAAACGGCAGTGTGTGTTAACCTGAATAAACACTGTATGATTGAGTCCGAGAAACTTGTCCGTGAGTCAATTCTGTTCACCGTAATTCCCGTCTAGAACTGTGTAAGGGGGAGGTGATTCAAACCACCAAAGCAAACCACTTACAGATCTGGTGACTGCGGCAGGACAACGGTTGTGTGAACAGAATCATGGAAAGTTTAGAGGACAAGAGATCTGCAATGAGGGACAGAATTTCCTCCTACGTGTTTAACAAGGTTAATGTATCTCAGCAGCGGGTGCTAGAGATGTTACGTTCTGACAGTCCTTAGGATAGGGCTGCGGAGTGGACAGGGAGCAAGGAGCATAAAAGGTCTAAAGAAAAGGGGATTTCGCTCCAGTGCCTGCAGAAGCAGGTCCAGCTGCTCAGGGAGCAGGTTGGAAAGCTGCAGGCCGAGCTCAAGGAGTCAGAAGAAAAGTCAGACGAGAGGGGGATAGTGGGTAACAGGTTGATAGAGGAATTGTGCGAGGAAAGGCAGGAAAGACGTGCGCAAGAAGAAACCTCCCGTAACACCAGGGGGTACCTGCAGTGCCAGGTCACCGAGGCCAAGCTCAATGAGCAGGCTGTAAGGGAAGAAAACGCATGTTTAATGAGTGAGGTTGACGGGTTAAAGGGTCAGCTGAAAGACATGAAAATAGCCTAGAGGGTGGCCAGAAGCAGGGGGTACGAGGATTTAGACCACGGACCCTGCGAGAAAAAGATTCGCAATTTAAAATAGGCCCTGTCGAAAGCCAGAGGGGTGGTTTGCTTAGTTACCCCGGGGGAAGCTCGGGTGGACTGGGAAGATGAGGGACTGGAGACTGAGGATTGGTTCCGGGATAGGGAGGTCCGACCGGCGTCGGAAGCGCCACTGGGACCGATGTGTCCTCTGCGGCAGCAAAAGTACGGTCCGCCTGCACCAAACGGTGTACAGGGCCCGCTGCAGAGCGATTACATGGTCCCATCCACCACCTCACAACTGCAGGCTATGGTTGCGAGCATACCCAAGCTCAAGAAGGAAGGGGACCCCTCCGTTCACTTCATGGAAGTAGAGCAAGTCGGTGGGGGGGGGGGGGGGGGGGGGGGGGGTCAATGGGTGTAGTGAGGGCGAGGCTCACAGGCTGTTACTGTTTTCCCGGGACAGAAAATTGTACCAGGCCCTGTCTGCAGTCACTAGGCTGGGACAGGGAACCACGGAAGGTTTAAAGGAAGAAATCCTGAGAGCCATGGGGCATACTTAGGGTAGTCTGTTCTCTCGCATGGAAAGAACGCTGCAGCTGGCGGGTGAGGCACCACGGGCATTCGAAGACAGGCTATGGCCTGTATACGAAAAGGCCATGGGTGGGGTGCTGGACAGGCTACAGTTGCAAGGGGAGCCCTGGAATCACTGGCTCAGGACCCTCGTGGCAAAGAGTTTGCAAAGAATAAGGGCTAAGGCAGAAGCCTGGTTTGACTCCGAAGATCTCGTGAATATGGAGGCTGGCGTGCTCCGTAAGATGAACCTGGCCTTTAAAGCTGGTTCAGAGGAGGAGGTCAAACCGAATAAGGGCAAAGTGCATGAGATGAAGGCCAGTGGAAGTAGCAAGAAGGAATGGCGTCAGGAAGGAGCTAGTGCAGAAAAGGCAGGGACATGTTTCGGGTGTGGGAGGACGGGACACTGGAGGCAAGAGTGCCCGGCCCAGAAGAAAGGGCCAGGCTGAGAGGAACCTCCAGTGCAAAAGCCACAAGCCATCGAAGCGAAGGGGGCGACCGGGGAACCGTTTGACATTCTGGTAGCCGCCCTTCGCACGTTTTTTGTGCAGGAGAAAGGGAGGGTGGACGGGGCCGTGAGCAGTGTGATCCTGACCGCTCCCGTATGCCCATCACCCAGACTAGCGAGCTCCCAGCCTGAGTACCTGTGACCGCTCACGTACGATGAGTGGGGCAGACCCTGTGTGAAGATGGGGGTGGAAACGGTACAAGGGAAGTACTTGGTGGACACAGGAGCTTCGAGCACGATGATCCATGCAAGCGACCCGATCAGTTCACCCTGGCCTAGCAGGGCCCCATTCATTCTCGTGGGGTTCACGGGGAACGAGCAGGCGGGAGCAATGTCCAGACCCTTGACCAAAGAGTTAGGATCCCTCCACACCAGGTGGAAATGCTTCCTAATAAAATGGGAACAGCCAGGGTCAGGAGTCCTAGGGGCTGACTTCATGTTAGCCCACCGGATAATAGTGGATTTGAGGAATCACTGCCTTTGGGGAGCAGTGGGAAAGGGAAGTCAGTAATCCCAAAGGAAGGGGAAGGAAGGGGTAGTGTGTGCATAGTAAAGCCTAAGGGGAGTTACGACCTGGAACATTTGGTCAGTAAAACCCCAGCCCAGTATCAGGCGAACGTGCGGGACAACCTCGCCGCATTCACCACCCACAAACACGACTGTGGCAGGGTGACAGGGGTAGAAGTCAGGGTACAAGGGGACCCCATGTCACGACCACAGAAACAGTACAGTTTCCCCGGAGAGGCAGAAACCGACTTAGAGGCGGCGCGCCCACAGTCGCGGCTGTTGCTGACCTCATAGGGAGCATTCCAACGACCGCAACCACTTTCACGGTGCTGGATATCTCCAATAGGTTCTGGTCGATCCCCCTTAAACGGGAAGACCAGTACAAATTTGCATTTACTTTTAAAGGGCAACAGTACACCTGGACGTGCCTTCCCCAGGGGTTTCATAACAGCCCTTCTATATTCCACCAGTGTATGGCAGACGCTTTAAAAGCTTTCAGCAGACCTCAGAAGCTAGTCTAATATGTGGACGACTTGCTTTTGTTCTCCGCCGAGGGGGAGGAGCACGGACCATTGCTGGCCGAACTCCTCGAGCTGCTGCATGAGACAGGGTTTAAAGTGAACCCAAAGAAAGCTCAGATCGGTCAGGAGGAAGTCAGATTCCTCGGGCTGACCAAAGGGCTGGGGAGCGGGCCATAGATGAGGCAAAAAGAAAGGCAGTGCAGGAGTTACCGGCCACCAAAAGTGTGACAGGGTTAAGATCTTTTCTGGGACTCACGGGGTGCTGCAGAGACTTTATTGAGGGTTACGCAGCCACCGCAGCCCCTCTGCCTCCTCCACAAGGGAGTGGGGTGGGAGTGGGACCAGAGCTGCGAGGAAGTGTTTACTCGCCTTAAAGAGGATCTGCAGACGGCACCAGCACTGGGAGCCATAAATGGTGGGGAGGAATTATTTTTGGAGGTAGCAGCCAGTGGGGACAGTCTGAGTGCAGTGCTGCTCCAGGAGCGGCATGACAGGCTGCGACCCATGGTCTACTCCTCAAGGGTTCTCACCGATGTGGAACGGGAATACTCCAATTGTGAACGGCATCTCCTGGCCACGCATTGGGCCGTAAAGTGCTCCCAGCTCTTTACGAGATCATCCCTGATAACTTTACTAACTTACCACACCCCCACTCAGATGTTGTTGGATGGGAGGATAAAGGACGGAAAAGTGAGCAGTGCTCGCATTGCTCGCTGGACTTTATTGCTCTCGCACATGAATCTGAGAGTACAGGGTTTGACTGAGCCCAAGTTGGCCGCAAACATGATCTACCCAGGGACAGTCCACAAGTGTACTGTGGAAAGGTGTGGGATATAGATAAGGGATTCCGGGCCAGGATACACCCGACGGGCCGAGAGATTTACGTAGATGGGTCCAGTTCGGTAGTAAACGGGGAGTGTCTGACCGGGTGCGGGATTTATGACCCTATGGCTAGTATAGCGAAGGTCATTAAACTCCCCGGCACCCTGAGCGCTCAGCACGCCGAACTGTCGACGGTAGCGTACGTGGTTACCCACCCCGACGAGTTCCCCACCCCGTATACCATCTGCTCGGATTCCATGTTTAAATGTAATTCATGCACTGAGCACCTGGCCATCTGGGCCCGGCGCGGTTTTAAATCCACAGATGGAAAGCCCTTAGCAACAGCACCATTGCTAGGGAGAATCCTAGAGGTTACTGGCACGAAGGGGGATCATTACATCCACAAGGTCAAGGCCCATTCTAAGACAGAGCCCAGAGGGGAAGGTAACCAAAGGGCAGACGAGTTGGCCAAACAGGGGGCCAGGGAAGGAGAGTTATGGGATCCTTACAAAGCAGGCCCGGTAGCAGCAATCCGGCACAAGGGAGGAACACAGGGGGTAGCTTTGGCCCTGGACTTAAAACAAGTCCAAGTCCTTAGGGCCATCCTGGGGAAGAAAGACAAGGGCGAGCAGGTGGAGGGTCCGTTTGGGGCAATGGACATTACCGTTAAAGAAGGGATGCTGTTCAAATGGGATTGGTGGATCGTTCCCGAGCTGTACCGGAGGGAATTCCTCCAGTTGGCCCACGGGGACCCAGGAGTGGGACACCCAGGGCCGGAAACTACCTGGCAAAGGGTAGAGCAGGCAGGGTGGTGGCCGCAAGTCAGAGAGGATGTCTGTGACTTTTGCGCGGACTGCCTGGTGTACGCAGCCAACAACTCCGATTCCCAGCGTAGGAAAGTCCCCATGGGACACACCAGGAGGGTAGAGGGACCATGGCAGTCCCTGCAGGTCGATTACATCGGACCACCACCCACGACTAAGGGAGGCAACAAATACTGCCTGGTCCTGGTGGACGTGTTCTCAAAGTGGGTGGAAGCCTTCCCTTGCCGAGCAGCCACAGCATTGGCAACGGCAAGAATTTTGGTAAAGGATGTGTTCTCCTGGTGGGGACTGCCCCAGCTCGTGGAGTCCGACCAAGGGAGTCATTTTACGGGGCAGGTGATGCAGGCCACCTTAAAACTGTTGGGAATACACGGGAAGTGGCATGTGGCCCACAACCCCCTGTCATCGGGAATTGTGGAGCGTATGAACCGGACACTGAAGGAAAGATTAAGGAAGGAGATAAGCCCGTTCCCGCAGAGATGGGACGAGGTCTTGCCTTTAGTCTTAATGGGTGTCCGGGCCAGCCTCTCCAGAAGCACAGGGTATTCCCCGCATGAGCTCATGACCAGGAGAGTCATGCGCATCCCCACCCATGTTTTGGCTCCGGTCCTCACTGAAGCCCAAGTCAGGAAAGTGAATCAGGACAAGTTTGTGCAGAATCTGTACGAGCAGTTAAAACAGATTCATTGGCAGGCAGCCAGTAACATGGGGAATCAACACCGGAAAAAACGGTTGCTGTTCGAGCCCCAGAGTGGAAGGTGGGAGACCAAGTAATGGTACGGAATTATGCCCGGGTAGGGGCATTTGAGCCACTATACATAGGGCCGTATAGTATAGTGGACAAAGCAAGCCCCGTGGTGTGCGCGGTTAGACTCCCAAAATGCACAAAACATATCAACCAGTGCAAGCTGTTTAACCCCAGGGAGAGAGTAACAAAAGTTCAGGGCACCGCACCTTCGGAAGGACAAATTGGCCTTGGATGGAGTGCAGCGTAGGTTTACTAGAATGATACCCGGACTTCAAGGGTTAAGTTACGAGGAAAGATTACACAAATTGGGGTTGTATTCTCTAGAGTTTAGAAGATTAAGGGGTGATCTGATCGAAGTTTATAAGATATTAAGGGGAACAGATAGGGTGGATAGAGAGAAACTATTTCCGCTGGTTGGGGATTCTAGGAGTAGGGGGCACAGTCTAAAAATTAGAGCCAGACTTTTCAGGAGTCAGATTAGAAAACATTTCTACACACAAAGGGTGGTAGAAGTTTGGAACTCTCTTCCGCAAACGCCAATTGATGCTAGCTCAATTGCTAAATTTAAATCTGAGATAGATAGCTTTTTGGCAACCAAAGGTATTAAGGGATATGGGCCAAAGGCAGGTCTATGGAGTTAGATCACAGATCAGCCATGATCTTATCAAATGGCGGAGCAGGCACGAGGGGCTGAATGGCCTACTCCTGTTCCTATATTCCTACGTTCCTAAAAAGACGCCAAGGCACAGTCATGAGCACGGTGGACGGGGGTCTTCCTCCCATGATTTGGGACGACGTTGACCCAATGACCAGGACATTAAGGAGGAGCGGTAGGGTCCCACGGCCGAGAACGCCGTGGACGCCTCCTTACACGCCGGCCGTGAACTGAAAAGGGCCCCGGCGAGAGGAACCTTAGCGGAGACACCTGGCAGTACAGATGGTACTGTACATAGTTTTACTGTTGTATATAACGAAGCCAGACCTGTGGAGGTAAGACCCTCTCACAGCAAAGGATTGTTGCTTTTGTTTTATAGGAGGCCGAGGACAGAATGGAGGCGGCTCTGAGACTGAGCGTGATCTTGATGTTGGCCAGGACAGGGCACAGTAGGAGGGGGGACACCGAGTTGTCCCTCATCTACAGCTGTATGGGGGGGGGGAGTGGACCCACTGAGACTAAGGGGGGTAGGAGGGGGGACACAGGCACGAGGGCAGCCTATTTCCACGAGGGAAGGTGGCCAGGGTGGCTGGGGTCGAATTCAACGAGATACTCCTGTCAAGCTGGGTTCACGTATGGGGAGGCTTCCATACCCTGTCCCCAGATGGAGATTACGGACACATGGGTTGGGGTGACCGAGGGCCAGCGCGTGTGCTTGAGATGGAAGGGACACATTCCCTTGGGACGGTGGTGGTTGAGGAAGTTGGAACAGACCAAGGGTAACACATCCACGGACTGGCAGAGACTGGGGGATGACATGTACCGACGGATTACGGGGATAAAGGGGGGCGTGGAAGTGTGCTGGAACAAGTGGTGGAAGGAGGAGCAGGGCATTTCCGTGTGTGTGTGGGGGTCAGAACGGATCTGCCCCGCGGCTGTGTCTGTTGCCTTTTTGCGGCGATGGCAGGATTCCGGGGCCAGGATCGAATGGGATCAGAGTATGGCCTCCTGCGTGATCCCAGACCCTCCCAACACAATAAATGCCACAGAACTTGTAGTACAGGAGAGGAAGCCCCTGCCCACAGCCCCAAGGTTACAGGGAACAGAGGCTGGTGTCCCGCCACCACACCGGACACAGGGAATGATTTAGTTTTAGTCCCCACCTGGAAGGTTGCATTCCAGGGGGTGCATTACGTGGTCGCGTTGGTCATTTTAAATTTAACCCGGGTGCAGCTGCCCGAGTGATGTCCAAAGGGAACTGAGCAGTTTTACGAAGCCCTTATTAAAGAGATGTTCCGTCAATTTTTCGAGCTCAACTACAGGGATGTGAGTTGGGAAGAACTGTATAATATGGATGTGTACGATAGGATTAATCCGGGTAGACAGAGGTGAGGGATGTTTAATGACATGACCACAGCTTTTAACACGGGCACGTCCCTCGTCAACAGCATGGATAACGCACAGCAACAGACGCAGGTTAATATTTTAAGGGACCAGCTGCGAAAGATACTGGGGGAAGGGAACGAGTTGGAAGGTTCAGAGCTAAAGGAAGACCAGGCAATGACCGTTCACTTAAAAGAGATCATTGCTGAGCTGGAAACACACGCCAAAACGATTAACAGTTTAATACGGGAGGATAGGAATGCCTCGGCGCAGGCAGCCAGAAATGACGTGTGTGTGTTGTACGGTGCGTGGTTGCAGAATGAGGGACGCAGTAATTTGGAGGACCTGCAATAAGATCACGTCCCGTCGTGGGTCAGTAACCGGCACCTCACAGCGCTCAGCCCGTATGATAACTCGATGAGTCCGTGTCAGCTCCGATTAGCTTCCGAAGCCTACCCAGTCCCAGTTGATTGCGGCCGGTCCAACCACACGGTTATGGGGATTGTACTGCGTATGCCAGTAATGGGCGGGTCACCCGGCCAGCGCGGGTGTACCGGGTAGAGAACATTGGCATTTTAAGGGACGGGGTGCATGCGTGGCATCATGGGGCCCCACCGTTTGTCGTAAAGGGGGAGCACGCCATGGCCAGCACTGACCTAAAGGGTGCCAGAGCAGGGGCGCACACGTGATATTGTGTCCCCAGCGCCTGAAGGCATTCGATCGGCTGGAGTGCGGGTTTGAATCTGAGTGTGCGGAGCCCATTAATTGCACCATGGAGGTGATGGCCCAGAGCCACGATCCACCTCAGGTAGCATACACGGGTAACGGGACGTATTGCGTCACAACAAGCCGTACCGGGTACACAACGACACTTGGTACCCGGTCACCGACACAACTTTCTGCTTCAAACCCCACACAGAGTTTCGGGTGGGGCGGGAGCGCATCATTCCCATTCCGGAGCCATCTACAGTGCACCTCACAGTAAACAACACGGTACAGAACCTGCAGCAGTATGTTACACGGTTCGGGTACACGATACCCACTCTGCCCGAACACCTCACAGAGTGACTAAAAGCCATTGAGCACTCGCAAAAGACATTTTTACATGCTTGAACAGCGAAACCGGGAGGCGGGGAGGGAGATAAGGGAATTGGTTTCCCCACCCTAGTGGGACATTGGATTAAGTGTCGAGGTCCCTCCGTGGATCCGTATATTTTGGCACGCTCTGTTAATTATACAGGGTTTGGTTGTATTGTATTTGTTACGGCTGTCCTGTAAAAAGCGAAACAAAACACTCCGAAGTTGTCGGGAGGCCCTGATTAAAGGGTAACCCGGAGTTTTGTTCTTTGTAAATATGTTGGAAGTGTGTTATTTTGTGATCGAAGAACAGAACCTGGAGTTGTGAAAAGTAATAAACGGTTTGGTTGAGGGCCACAATGCTTTCCACCAGTGGAAGGTACACGGATGCTCGATATTCCAGTGTGGACAGTGAAATAACAAAGGGGAGTCTGTAAGCATTGGCGCAGGCCCAGGATTTACAAACAGACATTTTGTGGACTTTTGTGTTTTAAGATTTTTCTGCTGAAAAAAAACAGTAGCCCGTTTGAAAAGTGGGTGTGGCCCAGGTGTGTGTAATGGACAAGGGATTCCGACCAGACCCCTAAGCCAATTAAGGGAAATGTCTGAGCAGACAGAGTTTCTCTGGGAACACAATGAGCCAGGAAGGGCAATGCATACGGTAATTGGCAGGAGATGGAGACACCATTGTTAATCAATGTTAAACCACTTAACCCAGGACCGGGTGCGAAGTGATACCCACTATCAGCCATTACCACCATTGCCTAGATGAATGTAAGGAATCTTACAACACCAGGTTATAGTCCAACTGTTTTATTTGAAAATCACAAGCTTTAGGAGGCTGTCACAAAATCACAAGCTTTCGGAGGGTGTCACCTGACGAAGGAGAAAGCCTTTGAAAGCTTGTGATTTTCAAATAAAACAGTTGGACTATAACCTGGTGTTGTAAGATTCCTTACATTTGTCAACCACAGTCCATCACCGGCATCTCCACATCATTGCCTAGATGAGGTAACCCCGAAGGGGGGGAAACCAAACAAAGGAGGGCCATCAAAATCCCAGACTGGTTGGAAGCAAAAGGACATCACTGTAAGATTACTGACTACACAAAAACAGCAGGCTGTGAAAACAGCACCGCAGGAAAAGGAACGTTTCATTTTTTAATGCGAAGAAGTTTGGAACTTTGGGGGGTATAAGAGGAGGCAGTTTTGGGACTTTTCGCTCTCTTGCTTCCTCGCCTGCTCTTGAGAACGGCACTTCACGAGAAGCAGAGCCTCGCTCTTCAACTGTATGGACGAACCTCAAACTGATTCTTGAATACTGTGTCGGCAGTACGGAACCAGGAGACACGTTTTCTACAAGGGGAAGCAGCAAGAAAGTCAAGGGATAATCAGGGTGAGCATTGTCCAAGTCCACATCCTTAAGACCACCAGTATTGTGTGAAGGGGTGTTGTGTGTTCCCAACCAAGCCATAGGGGTTTAGTGGGAAGGTTCTGCGGGTGGGGTATAGCGTATACTCTGCTCTGGGTAGTGACGTAGTGTACTGTATTGTCTTACGCCACTGTTTTTTTTTGATATATTGAAAACGGCGGTGTGTGTTAACCTTAATAAACACTGTATGATTGAGTCCGAAAAACTTGTCCGTGAGTCAATTCTGTTCACCGTAATTCCGGTCGTCTAGGACTGTGTAAGGGGGAGATGATTCGAAACACCAAGGCAAACCACTTAAAAGGGTGGAACCCACCAGAATTAGCTGGGACTTAGTTTCACCATTTCTGGAATTTTCCAGCTTGCTTTGCTAAAGACGTGCCCTCACATTGCCCCCACAAACTACAATGGTGTCAGTGCTGGAGGACACCAGCAAGTATGATACTGGCACAACTGCCAGAATCCTGCCCAATGGATTTTCCAGGCCATTAATTGGCCATTTATCTCATTTACTGTTTATTGAGTTTGCTGTGCACAAATTGGCTGCCTCATTTACCTACAAAAAGCAGTAAGGGCAATTTTGACTTTGGGTGATCATGTAAAATGGGCAATATCGGATCAGCCGCCCATTATACATTTCCCCTGAGTTCAACTGACTTCAGTGGAAATGAAAATTGGGAGAGATGTAGAATGTGTGGCTGAATCGTTATCACCCAAAGTCAAAATTACCCCCAGTGACTGCACTTCAAAAGTAATTCATGCTTTGGGGCATCCAGTGAATATGAAAGGCACTATTTAAATGCAAATTCTTTTTCTTTCTTTGGTATGACCATAATTTTAATTATAACCCATTCTGTGAATGCGTGCCTACTTCTTCTTACTATCCTTCTTCCCCCTTGGTGCCAATGTGTGATGTTTGAACTCAAACCTAATGTAGTGCTCTCCTAGATGTTACCTGAATGGCAGGAGTACATGAGGTGATTGACTGCTCTATATCAGGGTGGGCCTCTTGGAACAGTGGTGGCCCTTATCTCATGGCAGCTAAATCCTGAGATGGACCTGCTCAGCACACCAGGAGACAGAAAAGGCAGCAATGTTTATATTGTTACCTCAGAGATAGCATTGCCTCTGGTACTGGAGAAACCCACGCCTTTTTGTGGATCCCAGCATCTCTGGAGGCAGCAGTGCAACCTTATTTAACTCGCGGTACTTCCACTGAGTTTTTTTCTGTCATTGGTGGCAGCACTGCAAAGTAAACACAGCATTAAAGACACTTTGCAGACCAGTTACAA